>NW_015665840.1:125305-126929 GCF_001515625.1 Sinocyclocheilus rhinocerous | reverse complement strand
CACACACACACACACACACACTCACTCACTCACTCACTCACACACACACACACACACACGCTCTTGTTCTGCAGTGAATGCACAGCATGCATACATGCACCGAAAGGCCCTGCATGCATCAGATCTCAGATTCACTCAGAATGCATTATGTAATTGTCAGTATTCACGGCACAGTTGTGATGATGGTCTGAGGAAAGCATTCGCTAACAGACGGAAGCAGCGCTGCGTTACACTGACAGATCAACAAGCAACTTATCTGTGAGCTTACCGTTCACATGCTGGACGATCTCAGAAAAGCAGCAGCGTTAGCAGCTAATGTTAGCCCGAGAGCTAAGGCCAGTTCACTTTGATTCTCCTCACAGATGAACACACACACACACACACACACACACGCGCGCGCCCTTCCCTACAGCTCAGTGACGCGACGCTACCGTCATCACACACCAGCGCGCGCCCGCGACATTCCCGGGAAAACACCGAATTCCCTGCGCTCGAGAAGAGGAGGAGGAGGATGCTGGATCTTCCTCAGCGCCACACACGCAGCCCTGCAGCACTGCTGCACACACACACACACACACACACACACACACACAGAGAGACTCACCCGCGCAGCTGCATCACTGTCCGCGCGCGCGAGAAAACCCTGCAGGAGGAGATGAGGATGATGAAGATCATGAAGAAGAAGCGCCTCACCCTCCTGATTCTTTCCCTCACTCACTCACTCACTCAAGTCACCTTTATTTATATAGCGCTTTTTATATATACAGTATCTATCTATCTATCTATCTATCTGTCTGTCTGTCTGTCTGTCTGTCTGTATATATATACAGTATCTATCTATCTGTCTGTCTGTATGTATATATATACAGTATCTATCTATCTATCTATCTATCTATCTGTCTGTCTGTCTGTCTGTCTGTTTCTCTCTGTTTTCCATCTAACTGAATCTCTTGTTTGTTGTGCAGCAGCAGATGTAATTAGTAAATTGTGGGCATTTGAGTGTCAGTGTGTAATTAACATCCGCAAACGAAGCATCAGAGTGAAGAAACTCTTTTGTAAATGAATCAGTCTGATGGTCATTGTGAATTTCAGTTTTATTGCTTTAAGTTACTGCAGATTTACTGTGAATATTTACATGACTCCTCCCACTGACCTGTCAGCGTCCAGTGAGCATCAGCCATGATCTGACAGATGGACTCATGGGAAGCATTTACATTCACAAAATCATGATGGTCAACACACACACACACTTCATTACCTGAATGACACAAAGGCTTTAGGGGCTTTTCATCAGATAATTCTCCATGAGCTGTGTGTGTGTTTATCCACCATCAGATAATATGAGATTACACGTCTAAATCATTTGCAACATATTCAATAAAAATCTTTTTATAAATCATCAGAAAACCTCAAAGAAGGGATGATGGACAGTGACGGACTCTGAGATCGTAACAACGAAAGAGCAGCATCAGAGCTATTTCTGAACGCTGCTGTTTATTTTTATGTTGATTATATTTGCAGCTGAATTCCTGTCGGTTCACATGTGCTTCAGTCGCAGCGACCGCTGGGCATCTGTGCATAAAACATGTTTTGGCAACTGTTGCCACAGAGATGATGGGAAATA
>NW_015665840.1:117267-125268 GCF_001515625.1 Sinocyclocheilus rhinocerous | reverse complement strand
CGCGCGGGCGCACACTCTCTCTCTCACACACACACACACACACTCACTCTCTCACACACACACACACACACACGCGCGCGGGCGCACACTCTCTCTCTCACACACACACACGTTTCTCTACACATAAAGCTGGCTGAATATCTGTTCATGTCATCCGCAGCACATGAAATACGACTCTATTATTCACTCTTAATGAGTGTTTCCCAGCATCATCAACACATTAAAGCACAGCAGATTTATGGAGCATTAAACAGGGTTCAGACATCCAGCTCTTCAGAACTTCCCAAGGTGCTTTGCAGAAACAGCATATAACTCTTCAGCGGGGCAGGAACAGGCACGCTGACCTTCAACAACTACAACTACCAGCACAGCTCAACCAAAGAAGACAGCATGGAACACATTTAGACAGAAGCAACATTTATTTCATACACAGGCATTTATAACCCGCTTACACTTGATATCAACATCAGCAAGGAGAAACTTCAGGTGAAAAGCGTGTGAAGGTGTCTCTATGACTAACTGTTCTCTGGAGTACTGCTAGTCACAAGCTTCACTCATTAGTGCACTAGACAACCACAGACTGTTCTATTACAATGACCCATGTACACATGATGCATTAGAGAAGGTAAACGTGTTCAGAGCCTCGAGATGCTGTGCATGTGTGTGGCACTAGTGCTGTTTAGTGTTGTCTGGTAAACATTGATAAAGAACCTCAGAAACTGGCAGCGTCGAGTCTGTCACACACAAACGTTCACTTCATCCACCGGTAAACACATTCATGACAGTGTCTTGTTGACTTGAAAGTTCATCTTCATTTGAAAACTTTGGTCCAGTCGTGACTCTGGTCAGTTATGGTTTGTTTTGGGCCATAAACGTTTTCCCACAGTGTTTGTGGTCAAATATTCCTCTTTGTGGCACAAAAGAATCTTTATTAAACATCATCCTGCAGTTCCAACAGTACATCGAGCGCAAGTAAAGTTAAGGTCGTGGGTTCGATTCCCAGGGAATGAATGAACTGATCAGTGTAAGTCTGCCAAATGCATAAATGTAAATGTAAATCTTCATATACTTGTAGTAAAAGAATGTTTTCCTTCCACATCACATATTTGTACAATAACATGCAAGCCAATGAATCACTTGATGCCTTTATGTTTCATATCCATGTGTTGCTATATACAGTATATATATATAATGCATTAATAGTCTAAATTGTGGCAGAATGGTTCATGACAACATATGTGACCTAAGTAGAGCCTAAATTTCATATTAAAAGAGCTGTTCAGAATCATTAAGTGACAGTAAGACTCATCTAAACATACACAAGAGTCCATCTAAACACATTTAAATCCACATAAGCAGCGAGTTCTTGTGAGTTTTAAAAGAAAAAAAGAAAAAATATTTTTAACATTGTTCTAGTAAGTCATCCAGTCGTCGTACTAAAAGGTGCACATTAAATCAGGGAAACTCAACAGCGTATGAAGTACAAAAACGTGTTTACAAAGGTACAACAAGCTCAGAGTGGCGTGTCGAAGACTTTCTCTGAAGACCGCTCCACATCTTCAGCTGGCGAGAGCGAGGGCTTCAGCTTCCCCGGCGTTCTGGAAATGGGAAGAAAGTCACTGTCTTGGCTTAACTTGCCTTTACAAGCAGCAGAGTCCTGCACGAACTCTTGGATTTCCGCTGGGAGCCTCCGAAACTTGTCCTGATACTCCTGGTCCAGCTCGCTCTGAAGCTGTGGAAGAAAGCGGTACAAAATCAGACGAGGAACTCATCGGGAACAGAAGCCTCCAGATCACAGCATCTCAACTGGTTTTTCTTCGCTGATTCGTGTTTAATGGCGTGTTTTCTTTTATCTCTTGTCGTTTGTCTTTCCATTTGTTGCTATCATAGCAGGGAAAAACAAAGCTGTATTTCTGGGTCGTGATCCATCAGTTGAGAAGCTCTGATCTGGAGCGTAATCACAAAGCAGATGTGAAGCCACAGCGACGTCATGTGAGAGAATGCAGCGCTGTAACATGAACAAGCACACGGATTAAACAACAAAATAAAGCCGCACCATGTTAGAATGACTCCGGCCGACCGCAGGAGAGTAAAACCATAGCCTGAGGTTAAAGGTTCAGATTAGAGACGATCTCAGAAGATCACTTCAGTGTTGAAAAGCCAATGCGACACGGTTTCATCTCATCTGCCAGCTCTGGGAGAGACCAGAACCCTGCTTTTCTCCAGGCACAGACTCCCCTAGTGATTAAAGATGTCAGAATTGTATTCATTCTGACCCAATAATTGCTTTACTGCTTATTTGACTGGTTAACTACCCCGCTCGCTCCCCTGGGAACGGTGTAATTAAAGAAAGATGAGACTGTGATTTCGAAACATTCACACTGGCTGGTGATCTGAGAGCGCCTCTGATCTCTGCTTGCGCCGGTTAACCCTCAGAACAGGGTTAGTACTTGCATGCACTGCTTCGAGCTGGTTACGTCAGGAAGGCACAAGGGAAGCCTGGTGTACAGTTCTTTACCAGCACAGAAAACAAAAACAAACATCAGCCATTTCCCCTGAACTCTACACTTGCACATCCCAACTCCTCAAACCGGTTAAGCGTAGTCATCTCAAAGGTCACCTTCTAGAAAATCAGATTTTCGCCGGCTGACAGCGACGTGCCATGGCCAGATGGTTCCCGCAGAAAGCCTGACCTACTTAGGGGAAGGACATCTGCTGTCCCCTGCTGGACAAGACACAAAGCCTGGGATTGAAGTGGACACAAGCGTGACCCTTCGCCAAGACGACTGCTGTCAGACGAGCCACGTCTTTATCACCTGGGCTCGGAGGTAATTAAACATCACGAGACAAACTCAACCCATTCATCTCCTGTTCATCTTCATCGAGGCGTCAGCTACACGCGGTTGCACTGGTCCGGTCGGTTACACTTTATTTTGATAGTCCACTTTAGACATTCTACTAACTACAAGTAACTATGCGACTACATGTGTACTAACTCTGCTGGAATGATCTTCCCACCGCTATCCGGAACGCCGAATCCCTGACAATGTCTTTCGATGCTACTTGACTTTATCCTAAAAAAAAAAAAAAACGTTGTCTTTCTCTTTATTTATTGTTTGTCTCTTTAAGATGAATCACTTGATGTCTTCCCCAATTGTAAGTCGCTGTGGATAAACGCGTCTGCTAAATGACTAAATGTAAATGTAACTCTCAGAGTAGACTGTTAGGTTAGGTTTAGGGTTAGTAGAATAAGTTGACAGTCAGTATGTTGTATGTTGTGGACCCATCCAAATAATGTGTTAGCAGATATTAAGCAGACACTCTACTAATGACTGCTAGTTGGCATGTAGTTGCAAAGTTACTTACTGTTAGCAGAATGTCTAAAGTGGACTATCAAAATAAAGTGTAACCGTCCGGTCTTGGTTATTTGTGTTAACCCTCTGCTATTGTTCATTAGGGAGTCACACTTGTGTTGTTCGCGGTCAAAACTGACCAGCAGCCATAATCGTGTAATAATTTTATTTTTGTGAAATTAATATACTACATTTCGTTTCAATAATGTTTTTAATATTTTGCATTTTGAGTGCATTTCATGTTACTAATTCATATTCATATCTAAATGATGGACTATTTTCTGTATAAAATGTAAAAAAAAAAAAAAAAAAATTTATATAATTTTTCGATTAGTTTTTTTCAACTTCTTAAATTTTCAAAACTTTGCCTCTTTTTTCAAAACTTTACACACAAATCCGAGAATTGCACACAAAAACGCAAACTGCCTCACATCTCTTGCAAAATGAAGCACTGCATTCAAAATATCACAAACAAAAATATCTCAAAAAAAGCAAACATTTGCAAACAACTTTGCCATAATATTAATTCCTGTTAGATTTGTGTGTGTTACATAGAGAATTGTGTGTTTTATGAAATTGAAAACTGAGTCAAAGGCCAAGAATTAGATTTGGTGTGTGGTTCTGGTGTTTCAGAAACTGTGTGTAAAGATGTTGTGTGTAAGCAGTTGAAAAAAACTGTAATGCAGTATTTAAGTTAAAAATAGAGCAAAAGTATTTAAAACCCATTGAACCGAGGCAGATTTGATCTGTAATACCATGGAGTATCCATTAGATGCCTGTTTATATTCAGTGCTGTGCATTCCTTAGTTTCTGAGCAGTGTTTTCAGACGACATTTTGTCACTCCTTCATTGCTGTGCACTTTATTTCAGCATTGTGGCTGATTTGTAGACATCTTTGTATTTTCGTATTTCTGCCTATTTCCCATTAATTTCTATGGTGGTCATTTCTGATGGCGAACAACACAAGTGTGACTATTTTTTTGACCATTTAGCTTTTTCGAATCAATCAAGTCCACGATTTTTTTTGGGTCACATAGAGACTGCTATAAAAGTCTCCGAGTTTCAAACCATTCCAATGAACTATCGATTTTTTACATTCCCATTTGTCAGTCTAAAATGTCCGAACAACACCAGAAGGTCAAGATGAAGACGCTCACACACTCCGCTGATTCTAAAGGAATACGTTTGTAATGTGGGAAGATCCTCAGCAGAACAAGCCATGTTTTATCCTACACTGTCATGAAATAAACAACATCTTTTTATTTTGTCTTAACCTAGTGAAGCACACGAGTTAGTTCTTTTAACAGTAGTCCAAAAAGATGAACGATTGAGACCCAGCCCTTCCCGCTGAGTATTTGTGTTGTGGAAACTTTGAGCCATTCAGTTCACTCCAGTCATTACAGAGCTTTCCTTTCTGAAATAAAAATAAATTTTAAACGTGCCTTATGAGGCCGCTGCGATAAGAACTGATCCCAGTTCAGACACACTTTTACTGTAAGAAATGTGCACAGTCAAGAAGGATAAAGATTCAGAAAAGTCACTTATAAACGCTGACAAATCAAACATCTCCCTCGCGGAGACCAGCATCTCCTCGAGCACAAGAAAGGCACTGACCTAAAGAGGCCTGCAGATGAAAGCACGGCCCATTCTAGTTTCTGTTCCCTCCCGACTCGCAGTTAAAAATGTCTTTCCTCAAAAGACTCGTCATCTGTCAACAAACCACCGCGCTCTTAAAGCACTCGGGGAGGAGAACGACCTTCTTCAACATCTGTCCTAATTCTGGTCTGCCATCGAGGGATGCCAAGCTGCTGGAATCTAGATTGGGCAGAGACTGAACACGTTCCCGTTTCACACTCGTCACGTGTGCGTTCACAAACGCTCACTAAAAGACTAAAGACCCATCAGCATCAGAGACTCTATAATCAGCAGCGTTTGATTATTAATCATCAGCTCCGTACGGACAATCGCTGGGTCGTCGTTCCTCTCCGAGAGCAGGTCATTCCCAGCCGGAGCGCTGAGAGCCGGGGTTTGTTTGTGCTCCTCGGGTCTTTATCGAGTGACAGTGCTCCCCTGGCGAGAATCAGGAGGGTCGTGTGAATTATTAATGAAGAGTGGCTCACATCAAACACGGGAAAGCGCGGTCACAGCGAGAGCTGAGCGACCGCAACGCCTCACAGACGTCTCCATCTGTCTCTACTGTGCTGCGTTTGGCCAGAAAAATATAACATGCTGTGTGATTGCAAGACCGCAGTGTTTTTAGCAATAAAATGCCCATAAATGAAAAGTTCTCTCACAAATGAAAATCTACCAATGCTTAGGACTTCCCAAAATCATGTGCTGTTATTTGTCCAAAAGGGACCAAAAACACAGTCAAACTATTATCGTATGATGAACAGAAGGAGATTTGTGAGACGAGGGAACGAATACTTCAGATGATCACAGAATCACGTCCGGCTGAGGAGAGCAACACCAAAGCCACGAGAAGGCAAGCCTGCAGCCATTAGCCAAAAAAGCGTAACGGCTAATGCTAACGGGAAGGAGACCGGACGCCGTTTTATTTGAATGGGTGTCAATGGAGGAGAGGCTTCACTACGCTGAATAACAGCTCGTCATTTAATGAATCGACAGCTATCTGCTAATCTCCAACATGTTTTACACTAAACACTACTTTTGGATTGAACTATTTTTAGAGTTTACACAGAAAAAAGTGCTGTTTTATAAGAGAAGTCACTGACTTTTGCGACAGCTGGGATTCAGTTTATGGCACTTCTCATTCATTCCTATGGGATCCGTAAACGATGACTGAGTGTCGCACAACTCTGACTGAAATTCAACGATGTCAAGGCTATAATGTGATGGTTATTAACGCACACGTGATCCAAGTTAGCCGTTATGGTTTCTCTAATAGTAAGGAATACAGCCCCTCTCATCTCCCTCTAGTAAGATAATCTCTGGGAGAAACCATAACGGCTAACTTGGATCACGTGTGCGTTAATAACCATCACATTACAGCCTTGACATCGTTGAATTTCAGTCAGTTTGGTTATTATGGGGTTCAGAGCGGATGAGTGTTGCCATGGCGATGCATGCAGCTTCATTCAGAGAGGAACACGTCTGCAACAAGACCTCAGAAACAGCACAGGCTTAGCGTTAGCATGAATAATGCTAAGCACAGAGCGACTGAGCTCACAAGGTGCCAACGGTCCCTCGCGGGGAAGTTCACGAAACAAACGCCAAAGCGAAGCTGAGAGTCAGATGATTGGAGCGCTAGCAGGACGCTAACGCGCGACAGCAGCTGTCAGCTTCACGCTTGCTTCTATTTAAACACCGACACGTTCTCACAAACATGAATATAGGCTGCTGCTAGAGCAGTGGCCAATCTCTCAACGCTTTCATCACTGAGGTCTCTGAAGACCCAGGATGCTTATAGCTGTCCATTAGTGCCTGATCCAAGTGTAAAAATAGGTCAGGCCTCTCTCTCTCTCTCGCTCATGTGCTTCAGAGAGCAGGATTTCAGCTTCGTCCTGGTTACTTTAACTTCAGACTGGCTCCTGATGCAAACACAAGCACAGATTCTCTTCTGACGCCGCTGCAGAGTCCGGTCACCAATCTAACGCTGACTCGGCTGTGAACGAGGGTCCTGACACACCGATCACGGATGGACTATAAATCACCAGTCTGATGGAAAGCAAGGCCCAGATCGACTGATGCGCCATAATTTAACACTGTGAAGCACTGTCTCTCATCTGACGCCCTCTAGTGACGCCAGACGCATCAGGCCTTCAGTGACAGAGAGAAAAACAGCAACTGCTTCATCACTAATCAATGCCAGCGATCGCTGGCCGGAACTGATCATTGGTACATTTCTGAGGTTTAATTCATCAACAGCCTCACCGAACACCAGACCCCAGACCTGACAACATAAAGAAGTTCTCTGAGCAGATGAAAGTTTCTGTGTGTAAGGAATGCTTTTCTCTTAAAGGGACAGTTCACCAAAACAATCATTATTCTGTCATCATTTACTTGTTCAAACATTGTCTCATTGTTGTTGTTGTTTTTTCCACATAATGAAAGTCAGTGGCGTCTGATGTTTGGTTCTTCCATCATTTCTCAAAATAATGTTTTGTGTTCCACTGAAGGAAGAAAGTCATACAGGTTTGGAGCGACGTGAGGGAGAGCAAATATGACAGAATGGACATGTTTTGGATGGACTATCCACGTAACAAAACGCAAAAATAAAACAAATGAGGACATACAGTGTGCATACTGTATATTTCCTGATCAAGACAGTGACATTCAGCACAAACATGTTGGGTTTCATGTTTTTTGGGTTCTCTCCATAGGCGTAATGGTTTTTATACTGTACAAACTGTATGTGCTATTGCCCTACACCAACCCTACCCCTAAACCTACCCCTCACAGGAAACTTTGTGCATTTTTAGATTTTCAAAAAACTTTATTCTGTGTGATTTATAAACTTGTTTTCTTCATAGGGACCAAAAAATGTCCCCATAAGGACAAGGATTTTGGATACTGCCTCCATTGTGGGGACATTTTGTCCCCATAATGTAGGGTTTACCAGGACCACTCACACACACACACTCTCTCTCTCTCTCTCACACACACACACACACACACACACACACAC
>NW_015665840.1:113535-117081 GCF_001515625.1 Sinocyclocheilus rhinocerous | reverse complement strand
GTGTGTGTGTGTGTGTGTGAGAGAGAGTGTGTGTGTGTTTCTGCAGTGTTTAAACTTCCCCAAACATGTCATGATTCATGAAGCATGTCTTGAAAATGGCTCGTACCTTTGCTTTGTCGTCCAGGATTTGCTGTCGAATATCTTTATGTTTTTCCAGCAATCTCTCCAGTCGTTTGTCCTGAGCTTCTTCCAGCTGGAAAACACACAAACATGCACACGCTCACAGACGTGTTCCAGTACACGCAATCTACACGTGACAGCAGAGCGATGAACATGTCACAACAATACTGCCACATAAGATGTTCCTGGAACACAGAACCAACCCTCAAATAACTAATAACTAACCCTCAAACAGCAGCATCTGACTGGCTGATAGAAATCTTCACGCAGCACAGATGCTGATCCAGCGGTTTCTCCCAGACACACAGACCTCAGCACAATACCCACATTATCTATCACACAGAAGCAGCAAAATACCCTAACAATAAAATATTAAGCAGGATCACAGTCGTGCCGTTGTTCTGAATAAAATCACAGCTGTGATTGGCTGCAGTTGATCACATGACTGATGTTCTGACTCTGAATGCCATATTGATTAAATACAGCAGCTCATGAACTACAAATGAGTTTACAGTTTAATGCTCAATTCACACACAATCTTTCACTCTGTCCATGAAAAAACTCAATAAGACACACGACTTCTTTGCTTCATAAAGACCTCTAACACTAGCTTGCTCTATTCTTTTTCTATTCTATTTTTTTTTTATTATAAAATAAAATAAAAACCTTGCTACGTGTACTGTGTTAGGCTAACTGAGACTTGCGCTGCAAAAAAATGCTTTTCTTTCTTAGATTTTGTCTTGTTTCCAGCCAAGATATCTAAAAATTCTTAAATCAGAAAGGATTTTCTAGACAAGCAAAAATTATTGTCATGTTTTCAGAAAAATTAAGTCAAAATTAAGTGAGTTTGTTTAAAACAAGCAAAATAATCATAAAAAAAATAATAAAATAATCAAAAATAATAATAAAATGGGTTAAGTAAAACAATCTTATTTCAAAGAGAAAACAATATTATTTTGTTTCAAGCAAAAACTCACTTAATTTTGACTTAATTTTTCTGAAAACAAGACAATAATTTTTACTTGTCTAGAAAATCATCTCTGATTTAAGAAAAGCATTTTTTGCAGTGTGTTATCGCACTTGCATATCATTGCTCTTTAGCTGATTTTGATTGCTTCTATTGTCATTATTTGTAAGCTGCTGTGGATAAAAGCGTCTGCTAAATGAATAAATGTAAATGTATAAAGACGGTCATTTATTCTAGAAATTTACTCTTACTCTGTACATTAATGGTACAGTTTCTTCTGACCCTAAACAAATTGGTACTTTTTGTGCATACTCTTTACAAATCTAATTATTGTGAGGACTCGGCATTGTTGTTTTTTCAATCTCTGAAGGGGATTAAGACTTTATCTATTGATGAGAAGATCACCTGTGACAGAGATATAACTGTTGCTGAAATAATAGAATCTATTGAAGCTCTTAAGAACAACAAGTCTCCCGGTACCGATGGGCTGACGGCCGAACTTTACAAAATGTTTGCTCAAGAACTAGCACCTTTCTTACTGGAGACTTATTTAGAAACCATTGAATCCGAAACACTCCCTCCGACGTTATCACAAGACCTACTCACTTTAATACCTAAACCTAAGAAAGACATTCTTTTTATAGATAACTGGCGTCCAATTTGCCTATTAAACTGTGATTATAAAATTTTAGCTTTGATATTAGCCAATAGACTTAAATGTGTGCTGGGCTCAATTATAGATGAAACCCAGTCAGGTTTTATCCCTAAAAGGCATATAGCTTATAATATTCGCCTCGCCTTAGATTTGTTAGACTATGCCGAATTGGTAAAGGAGGAGAGTTTTATTCTTTTTTTAGATTTTTATAAAGCTTTTGATTCTCTTGAGCACAAATTTATTTTACAATCTCTGCACAAGTTTGGCTTTGGTGATTTCTTTTGCAAAACTATCCGCACTTTATATAAAAATGGTACCTGCTCAATTAATCTTAAATCTGGTACTTCTCCTAGATTTGAAGTGTTCAGAGGAGTTCGCCAGGGTTGCCCAGTCTCACCTTACCTGTTTGTAATAGCATCCCAGCTCCTCACCTCTTATTTGTTGAATAGTAGTTTACAAGGTATCAATATAGCTGATAATCATATTCTCATAAGCCAGTTAGCAGGACGACACCACTCTTTTTCTAAAAGATGATTCACAGATCCCTATTGCTATAGATTGTATTAAAGTGTTTTCTAAAGCCTCTGGCTTAACTTTAAATCTAGATAAATGTGAGCTGCTTGCCATAAAGTCCTGCTCTGCCTCTTCCCTTTATAATATCCCTGTTAAATCTCATGTATGTTACTTGGGTATAACTATTTGCAAAGATGACAATATTAGAGGTAGATTAAACTTTGATCCAGTAGTGGCTAAAGCTAAGAAAAAATTAAATTCCTGGCTCCAAAGGGACTTATCTTTAAGAGGAAGGGCACTCCTTGCCAAAGCTGAGGGTATTTCGAGAGTAACCTATCCTGCTCTCTCTTTGTATGTAGATAAGTCTATCTGTGTTGAGGTCGATAGAATGCTTTTTGACTTCCTTTGGAAACACAGGAGACACTATATCAAAAAATCTGTCGTTATAAACAGCTATGATTATGGGGGTCTAAATTTTCTTGACTTTTCTTCCTTAAACAATACATTTAAGATAAATTGGTTGAGGCAGTTTTTGAATGGTCCCGATTCCTTTTGGAATGCTATTCCCAATTATGTTTTCTCCAAAGTTGGTGGTCTCCCCTTTTTGTTGGTATGTAATTATAATATCTCTAAACTACCTATTAAATTATCAAACTTCCACAAGCAGATGCTATTGGCCTGGCACTTAATATATAAACACAACTTCAGTCCCCACCGTTATTTTATCTGGAATAACCATGATATCTGTTATAAAAATAAATCTATATTTTTTCCTGATTGGTTTAAAAATAATATTTTTTTGGTTTCTCAGCTTTTAAATAGTAATGGTTATTTACTTTCTTATTCTGAGTTCTTAAGAAAATATTGTATTCCTGTCACCCCACGTGATTTTGCCATAGTTATGGACGCCATTCCCAGTGGAGCTATTGCACTATTAAAAAACTCCGTTAATTCTGTACCCTCCTTTATTTCCCTGACTAATCCCTGTGAAACAGTGATAGGGAAAATTTGCTTTGCGCTCAGCCCTTCTTTCAGGAATAGAAAGATTCGACATCTTTTTCAGAATGATATAACTACTGTTCCTTCTGTTGTATTTCACTGGAGTAATTATCTTTATGATATTCCTTGGAAGAGTGTGTGGTCGTTACCCAATAAATATTTAATTACGAACAAGGTTAAAGAGGTATCCTTTAAATTGCTACATCGAGTTTACCCTGTGAATGTTTATATTTAAAAAATGCTTCCGGAGAAGGATCCTCTTTGTTCCTTTTGTGGAATGGTAGATGAGTCT
>NW_015665840.1:108689-110543 GCF_001515625.1 Sinocyclocheilus rhinocerous | reverse complement strand
AGTTGACTGAATGCTCTGTGACCTTTTGCCTGGTTGTTAAAAAGTGCCTTTTGAGGCACCTTTACTTTATATAATGTAATTTATATTACCCCTGGCCCTGTATGTTTGCTTTTTTTATTTCATTTTGTTTTGTGATTTTGTTGTTACTAGGGTTGTATATTTTTGTATACTTGTTGCTAATCCTAATAAAGGAGAAAAAAATAAAAAAATAAAATAAAAATAAAGACGGTCATTTGTCGGCACCTGCAGGTGTAACAATGTAACTGCAGCATCAGCCACAGCGCAATATACATGAACTAAATGAACTAAAATAATCTCCATCCTGGCAGCCAGTAATTCACAGCACAAAACACAGAGTTCAGGACAAACCATGCTTTCTTTTCCCTTTTAAATGTTGCTCTCTATTAACTGAAGTCTATTTTGCATGATTATATGATATAGGTTGCATTATATTATTTGCATTTAGGCTGTTTTTTCTCTTCTGTACACGACCTGATCAGAAGAGTTGAGGGCGGCTAATGGAAAAATACGAGTCCACTTCAAAATTAGAGGTGAAGCATTCTTTCATTTTGTCAGAATATACAACTACTTTTGATTGTCGGTCAAATGAGAAAGACACAGACTGTGATTAAAGCAGTTACCAGCAGGGGTTAACTAGTCCATGGTAACCAGTCTCCACTCACCCGTTTGATGGACTGCACCACCTCGTTCACGTGTGATCTGTTCATCTCCATCTTTTTCCTACAAAACAGGATGATTTTAGCTTCAAGCATAATCTTTATCAGACTGGCCACTAGCAGTCGTAGCACCAAAGATGATCGTGTGTTTGGATCATCATCAGCTTTTTTGCTGTTCAACAAACAGTCCACTCCAAACCCAACCTCCGCTCATCAAGCAGCTGTAAGACGATGGGCTGCTGAGAATGATGCTCAGTCCCTAAACTCTGACTGTTGATCCGTGAACACGTGATCTGAAGATCCTCACAAAGAGTTAAAATCACTCACTCCTCAGTCAGAGTCTTCTCCAGCGTTCGGGCTTCTTGAAACTTCTCCTGTCGTCTCTTGTCCATCCTTTTCTTCAAGTCTTTGTTTTCTCTGAAAAAAGGAAACCATGAGATATTTTGAGGGACAGTGGTGTCCAAACAACACAACGACTTTGATTAAATGGACAAAGACATTTTTCAAAAGAAAGTCCCACAGGTTTGAAGGACATGCGGAGAGTAAATGATGATTTGTGGCTGAACGATCACTTTAATATCTCTTACTTCTCACACAGATCCTTCAGTTTCTTCAGCTGGTTATTCTGACACTCTTCTGCCACAGCCGTCAACTTCTCAACAAGCTACACCGCAAAAGAAAGCCAACATGTATGTAAGCGAACATCTCACACCGCTGATGTACAGCACACGCTAAGGAGACAGAAAACGCAATCTGATTGGCCGACTTCTCAAAATCCAATCAGCAGCTGATGGACGGTTATTAAGCCTCTTATTAAGAAACCACAACTAGATCCTAGTGAACTGGCAAATTACAGACCCATCTCAAATCTTCCTTTTATGTCTAAAATTTTATCTCAACAAGACCAGATGAAACTTCTAAATTATCTAAACTAACAAAGTGTGTTAAAAATGTAAAAGATTGGATGACCTGAATAATTTTCTTCTATTAAATTCGAAGACAGAGATATTACTTATTGGACCAAAAAACAGTACACAATCTCTTGTATTACAATTTGCAACTAGACGGATGTACGGTTACTTCCTCTACAGTCAAAAATCTGGGTGTTATATTAGATAGCAACTTGTCTTTTGAAAATCATATTTCCCATGTTACAAAAACAGCATTCTTCCATCTT
>NW_015665840.1:107264-108634 GCF_001515625.1 Sinocyclocheilus rhinocerous | reverse complement strand
GCATTCAAATAATGCATATCATAATCTTGTACTGCAGTTATATCTGATCAAATGCACATTATTATTATTCTTTAGTTTGGGTTAAACAAATAAATTTTGCTTGGTTGGAACAGCAGCTACGCTAATTATGTCTCTGTTTGTTTCTCTGTTTCTGCCACGGGGTTGGAACAAACTAGGATTTACACAAGCTTCAGTCTGGATCCAGACCACCGGAGAAGAGATGATGCCAACCCCTCAGAGGACCTCAGATGATGCCAACCACTGATAAACTACCACTAAATATTGTAGAAACTTAATTTGCTGTAAAGTTGCTTTGCAACAATTTGTATTGTGAAAAGCGCTATACAAATAAACTTGAATTGAATGGACAGAACCAAGCCCCGCCCTCTGTTTGTTGTGTATGAACGTGTGGAGGCTCAGATGTGCGTTTAACATCAGAAGAGACAAGAGACTGATGCAGCAGGAGAAAACAGCCAGCAGTTCACTGAAACACACACACACAGACACACACAAATGCTCAAAACGTCAGTATTTTTTTGAAAATATTTCATGAATATTTTAAACCTTGTACATAAAATATAAAGAAACGAAATAAAAAAAATAGGACTTTCTATTTGCTTTTAAACTGTAAACACTTTTCACTAAGCTGTTTTTCCCATTTTTCAAGTTCAAAATTTTCTCCTTAGCTCCATGTTTCAGTAAGTTTTGGGAGTTCATTTTTAGTCCATCTCCTATCCTGAAAAGTCTGTCTTGCAAAGACTGACAAAAATGAGCTCCTAAAACTTACTGCCAGATTCTGGAAGATCAATTCTTCTAACAGTGGTACAAGAGGATGTGGTGCTGGTCCTTCAAGAGTCACTCTCAACTTATCTGTCCATAAAGCCTATATATATAGTCTTCATGTATTTCACAACACTTCAGAACGTTATTCTAATTAAGTGAGGGTCATTTTTTAGGATTTTTTAAAGTCTCTGAGAACCTTAGCATTTTGCTGACCAATGGTCATGTCTTAACTTAGCAATTTCTGTATTGCATTAGATTTTCATATTTCTATGGGGATTTAATCATTTTTTGACTTCTCAGTCTGAGTTAAATCTCTCATTTTGTATTTTTGCTCATTTCATCCATAAAAGAAAACCTGCTTAATAATTCTGCACGCCTTAAATAAGGAGTTTTTCATTTCCAGCCTTCATGTACAATTATATATCACTTCAAAATGATTAAATACAAAAATAATAGTAGTTATTAAGATTGATGTGGTTTGGAATTGGTAAAATGTGCTTGGAAAAAAATATGATCAGAATATCAACGTGCCTAATAATTATGCATGCACTGTAAGATGTGCTCCCTTTACACAGAGTGCGCATGAT
>NW_015665840.1:97262-102975 GCF_001515625.1 Sinocyclocheilus rhinocerous | reverse complement strand
ATGTTTGTTTTCAAGTACTTTCCAGGCCTTGAATTCACATGTCTGAAATTCAAGCACTCTCAAGTACTTTCAAGAAGCGTGAGAACCCTGCACACACACACACACACACACACAAACTCTCACACACACACACACACACACACAGACACATATTTTCCATTTGAGAAATTGCAGTTAAAGATTCAGAAATGACAATTTAATAAAAAAATATTCTAGTAGTGTTGAAGTCAAGACCATCTAAACTGAGACCAAGACAAGACCAACACTACTCAAATTAATCTGAAAGATACACATTGACTGCCTGAGAAATGCCTGATATTTAATCAATAAATACAATTTGAATAATGGGGTTGGGCAAAGATACATCAAAATGTACTTAACTGTTTTTTTCAAAATGCTTACACAGTTTTTGAATCTATGGCTCTATTTCTCAAAACTCTACACACAACACACACACACACACTCACACACAGAACATACAAAACGTCACACACATCTTGCAAAAGCAAACACTTCTTCAAAACTATTTGAACTCTTCTAAAAATGGTATTTTTGCGTAGTAACTCTACACACAAACATAACATAATTATCCACATACACGCCAAACTACACACAGATGTGAAGAATGTCCAACACTGCTCTCGTGTATCTTTAGTGTGTTCAGAGCAGTGAAGCACAGGAGTGTCACAGCGCTCACACATACTGTACATGCATGTGCACACAAACACTGTATATACAGATGAATTTACACAGTTATGCAACTGAACTGAATCAACACTGAACTGACTCGAGCTGCAGAAGCACACTATTGACTTGTTAGAGCTGCTTTACAGCAGAATGTGAATCTGATGCTATTGTGAAGCTGCTGTGAAACAGTCTATATTGAATAAAGCACTTATAAAGTTGACTTTCTGACTTGGCTTGAATGCATGTTCAGTGTTTTCACACATGATCACTGTGTGTGGCAGTGTTTCTCAAATTAAACAAAAGAGCTGTTAGTTTAAAATGATGTGTGTGCTGTAGAGAACTGTTTAGAGTTTTGCAGAAAGTTTGTTTTACAATATCAAGCTGAGTTTAAAGCATGTAATGAGCTTATAGTTTTGCAGACTTGGTCTAAAGATTAGGAATATGAGTGAATGGTTTAACTAAGTGGGCCTCAAGTATCACTTTTAGTGTTTAAGCAATTTAAAATAAACTGTAAAATAAAATACTAAATACCTTAATTTTAAGTGAATCAAAATAAACTGCAAAATACAGCAGCCACACCATGTATTAAAATAAACTACTGTATTTAAAAAAATAAAAAAAAAACTTTTACAAGGGAACATGAAATTTCTTCGCAAACCTTCCATCATTTGATCTATCCTTCACCAATACACTGACTCAGCTGATTAAAATAACGATGTTTGATAGCAACAGCTTTTCTCTGCACGAGTCATGCAATAAATCTGACATGAGATCAAATATTCACATATCTCTGTGATCTCCCAGATGAAGGTTAGTTTTTAAGTAGCCAACAGTTTAATGTTTAACAGTTTGCGAATGACTCATAATTGTATCCTAATGTAGTTTCTTGGTGTTTGGTAACGAAGGGCCTACTTTACATCAGCAGCACTTACTCAATGACAAACAAGTCATTCATTAGAAGACAACTGATGGCACCTGTATTCATAGCAACTAGTTTCTAACTAATTAATCATTTGATTGTTAATCATAAATATAATAATATATTATGTGTCAGGCAGTTATTCATGCAATGGTGTGCAAAATCATGATCCTGCTAAACAGCTACTTCAATTAGGGTACAATATTCAGCAATCAAATATTTAATTATCAATCACTGGACACCTATTTGGAAGTTGAAAACAAACATTTTAGCATTTCAACAATTATTAAATGATCAATATGTTTTGATTTTAAATGTAGCCAGAACAGAACTTGTGAAGGAGTATTAACTCAACTCCAAACACTGAATCTACGGAGAGCCAGAGAAGTATCGAGGACACAAACACATGAATAGAGCAGTAACACGTCTGGGTAAACTACTGCGTAAGCACCAATCAGAGGCCGCCTTTTTATGATGTCATCATGTAGACTAGTATTTTAAAACTACAAAACACTAAAGTATTTTGATACAAAATGTGAAGCCATTTTCATCAACTGTATCAAATACAAATGACAAAATCCTTTTTTATATTTGAAATACATGTCTAATAAACACTGCCCATCGCTGAGCTGTTACAAATCAAATGAAATCACTACAATCTTCCATCTGTGTGCTGCAGAAGTGGTACAGAAGTTCCATCTGAATTGGTATAATATTGTTGACAATGTTTTAAAAAATACATTTTTGAATATAGAAATATACAACCCCAATTCCAGAGAAGTTGGGACGTTTTGTAAAATGCAATAAAATCAAGAATCTGTGATTTGTTCATTCTCTTTAACTTTTATTTAATTGACAAAAGTACAAAGAAAAGATTTCCAAAGTTTTCACTGACCAACGTAAACGTGTTTTGTAAATATGAACAAAATTAGATTTTGACGGCTGCAAAACACTCCAAAAGAGTTGGGACAGAGGCGCGTTTAACACTGTGTCACATCAACCTTGCTTTTAATTACAATGTTTCATTGTTTTGGAATTGAGGATACTAACTGTTTAAGTTCTGCAAGCTAAATCTTTGTCCAGTCTGGCTTGATGCAAGACTCAGCAGTCTGTGATCGTTGTCTGATTCTCCTTTTCATGACTGATACATGTTCAATAGGATCAGATCTGGACTGATCTAACACATTCACTCTGAGTCTATGAAACCACGCTGTTGTAGCACATGCAGAATGAGCTGGCCTTGTCTTGATCTAATAACCATGGACCTCCCATGAAAGACATCATCTTGATGGCATCTCTGTACAAACCCAGTATATGCTCCATGTCACTCGTGCTGTCTGCTCTGATGCACTCATATAACATGACAGACGTCTGCTTCTGTCGCTGATGAAAGTCTGGATGCTCTCTTTGGTCTTTGGGACTGAGAACTCGATGTCCATTTTCCCCAGAAACAAGTTGAAATGTGGACTCATCTGAGCACAGCACACATTTGCACTGTGTTTTTGACGATCTGAGATGAGCTCTGGCCCAGAGAACCCGGCGGCATCGCTGCAGAGAGCTGATGTATAGCTTTCTCCTCCAGCAGGGGTGTCTAACTCATTTTAGGGTGAGGCCGGATGAGAAGAAATCTCACCATTTGCGGGCCGAATCAACTTTTTTTTTTAAAATCACAGTGCACCAAATTACAAATTAATTTGCAAAAAAAACAAAACAAAAAAAGACACTATTCTGTAAAACTGCATTTAATAAGACCTCAGAAACTGTTCATTAACACTCTTATTCCTTTTTGAAAAAATATAATGTTGTCTAAGTAATGACAATCAAAAACTTTGAATATGAATATTATTTGTCAGATATTTTTAGTAATGAGAAAATAAGAAAAAAACTGCTATTTGCTATAAACTGCTATCCTCTATTTGTGTACAGACAGTTACATTAAATATAAACAATAATTTACAAACAAGAAAAAAACTTCACAATTTAGAAAAACGTCCTTTAGCATATTTAACAACTCAATAGTATTTCTTATGTAAGGAAAAAAAATAATAAACAAAATTTCTTTATGGTTAATTAATGCCGGCAGCCATATCACCCTGCAGCCCAAGACTGGTTGCCCACTGAAGCTAAGCAGGGTTGAGCTGGTCAGTAGCTGGATGGGAGACCTCCTGGGAAAACTAGGTTGCTGTTGGAAGAGGTGTTAGTGAGGCCAGCAGGGGGTGCTCACCCAGTGGTCTGTGTGGGTCCTAATGCCCCAGTGTAGTGACGGGGACACTATACTGTCAACAAGCACCGTCCTTCGGATGAGACGTTAAACCGAGGTCCTGACTCTCTGTGGTCATTAAAAATCCCAGGATGTCTTTCGAAAAGAGTAGAGGTGTGACCTCGGCATCCTGGCCAAATTTGCCCATTGGCCTCTGATCATCATGGCCTCCTAACAATCCCCATATCTGCTGATTGGCTTCATCACTCTGTCTCCTCTCCACCAGTAAGCTGGTGTGTGGTGGGCGTTCTGGCACACTATGGCTGCCGTCGCATCATCCAGGTGGATGCTGCACACTGGTGGTGGATGAGGAGATACCCCCTGACAATGTAAAGCGCTTTGAGTGCCTAGAAAAGCGCTATATAAATGTAATGAATTATTATTATTATTATTATTAATGCAAATGAAAAAAAATAATAATTTGCTTTGGATATGAACATTAAATATACACCAGAAATGAGAACTTTCCTTTAACAGAGAAATATCTAGATTGCATTTGTAATGCATTAAGTTTGACATCATAAATCACATACACATTATGATTTTAATTCCTGCTTCTTGACACCTGACATCTCTTTTCTTCAACCAGTGCATCAACATCAGCAACCAGTCTTTGAGCCGTTGCCACTCTCATAATGTCATTTCGATGTTGGACTTGTTAATGTTCATTACAGAAAATGCCTGCTCACAGAGATATGTAGTCCCGAACATGCTGAGGATTTTGGACGCAAAACCTGTAATTTTGGGGAACGTCGGTCCGAGGTTTTGGTAAAATAAATCCAGTGACTGTTGCGAATTTGTCTTTCAAAGGTGTGTTGCACTGCAGTTCGATTAGCTCCATTTGGAGTTCCTTTAAGTGCTCGGTTACGTCCACCATAAAAGCAAGATCGAGGAGAGAGAAGGGGTCATCCAGTTCAGTCACCGGTTTTCCCTTGTCTTTCATGAACTGACTGATTTCTGAGCGCAGTTCAAAGAAGCGTTTGAGCACGGCTCCCCTGCTCAACCAGCGAACTTCGGTGTGGTAGGGTAGACTGTGAGGAATATCTTTTTCAGATAAAAAGGCCTCAAATTGCCGATGGTTGAGCCCCTTTGCTCTGATGAAATTAACAGTTTTTATTACCACATTCATAATATTGTCCATCTTTAGGGTTTTGCTACACAATGCTTCCTGGTGTAAAATACAATGAAAATTCCAGATTTTTTGGGTTGGGTTCTCTTTTTGAATTTTTTCTTTTAATTTTGTCACAACGCCTGCCCTTTTCCCGACCATGGATGGAGCGCCATCCGTTGCCACACTAACAGCGCGACTCCAGTCAACCTCCAGTCTATCCAGGGCACCAATGAGGCTGGAGTAAATGTCGTTGGAAGTAGTCGTGTCTGTCATTGGAACCAGCTCAACAAATTCTGCCGTGATGTTCAAAGATTCATCAACTCCACGAATAAATAACCCCAGCTGAGCTACGTCGTTAATATCAGTACTCTCATGGAGTGCTATAGAGAAAGCAATGAATGTCTTAACTTTGTCTTTCAGCTGACGGTTCAAGTCTCTTGCAATGTCCTCAATTCTTTCAGCCACAGTATTTCTTGACAAGCTAATACTGGCAAAAGCCTGTTTTTTCTCAGGGCACACAAGCTCCGCTGCCTTTATCATACACTTTTTGATGAATTCTCCCTCTGAAAAAGGCTTTGATGCCGCTGCGATTTCATTGGAAATCAAATAGCTGGCCTTTACAGCTTCATCAGTCCCTGCTCTTTTTGTGAACATTGATTGCTTTTTTTTCAAAGCGGATGCTAAATCATTAGCTTTTTCCGTTCTGTGCTGTCCAGTGTATTTATCATATTTCTCT
>NW_015665840.1:88068-95540 GCF_001515625.1 Sinocyclocheilus rhinocerous | reverse complement strand
AGCAGACGAACTTAGAGTAGTTACAATCATCCGGGTTTAAATCGCGCTCAAATTGCAACCCTCTACATTGCGAGTAAATCACTCGCATATGCGACTAAATCTTCACTCTGGCGACTAAATGATGTCTAATATTAGCCAATGGCTAATAAATTCTCAGATTTTACTCGCCAGTGTGTGAGTTGGAGGCCAAGTATAAGTTTAGCGCAGATATATTTTCACTCGCCGAACACTCTCTGACTGAGCGCTTCAGAGTTTCACTCTCCGTCAAGCGATCTGTGCTGTTTTTCAGTTCATCTAAATCAGGGCTGTCAAACTCATTTTAGGGTGAGGTCCGGATGAGAAGAAATGTCGGCGTTAACGGGCCGAATCAACTTTTTTTTTTTTAATCACAGTGCACCAAATTACAAATTAATTTGCAAAAAAAAAACTAGAAAGACACTATTCTGTAAAACTGCATTTAATAAGACCTCGGAAACTGTTCATTAACACTCTTATTCCTTATTCCTATAATGTTGTCTAAGTAATGGCAATCAAAAACTTTGAATATGAATATTATTTGTCAGATACTTTTTAGTAATGAGAAAATAAGAAAAAAACTGCTATTCGCTATAAACTGCTATACTCTATTTGTGTACAGACAGTTACATTAAATATAAACAATAATTTACAAACTAGAAAAACACTTCACAATTTAAAAAACTGCCTTCAACATATTTAACAACTCAGTAGTATTTCTTATATAAGGAAAACAAATAATAAAATAATTTCTTTATGGTTAATTAATGCAAATGAAAAATCATTCGCTTTGGATATGAACATTAAATATACACTAGAAATGAGAACTTTCCTTTAACAAAGAAATATCTAGATTGCATTTGTAATGCATTAAGTTTGACATCATAAATCACATACACATTATGATTTTAATTCCTGCTTCCTGACACCTGACATCTCTTTTCTTCAACCAGTGCATCAACATCAGCAACCAGTTTTTGAGCCGTCGCCACTCTCATAATGTCATTTAGATGTCTGTGTGTCAGTCGAGAGCGCAGGTTGGACTTGTTAATGTTCATTACAGAAAATGCCTGCTCACAGAGATATGTAGTCCCGAACATGCTGAGGATTTTGGACGCAAAACCTGTCATTTTGGGGAACGTCGGTCCGAGGTTTTGATAAAATAAATCCACAGTGACTGATGCGAATTTGTCTTTCAAAGGTGTGTTGCACTGCAGTTCGATTAGTTCCATTTGGAGTTCCTCCGGTACATCTGTTGCGCTCGCAGTAAACGGTGAACGGAAGAGAGAGAATTCCTTCTCAAGTTCATTGAAGACCTGGAAGCGATTCTGAAACTCATTCTGCAGACCAACAATTTTTTCTTTGTATCTGTCCATGTTGTCTTTGTCGTGAGCGGTGTGCACAGATTTTAAAGAGGGAAAATGAGCTGGGTTACCTTGGGAAAGCTGTGTCGCCCACAGATCTAGTTTCATCTCAAATGCGCGAATGCAGTCGTAATATTCAGTTACGACTTTGTTGCGGCCTTGCATCTTAGTATTGAGCACATTTAAGTGCTCGGTTACGTCCACCATAAAAGCAAGATCACGAACCCACTCGGGGTCATCCAGCTCAGTCATTGGTTTTCCCTTGTCTTTCATGAACTGACTGATTTCTGAGCGCAGTTCAAAGAAACGTTTGAGCACGGCTCCCCTGCTCAACCAGCGAACTTCGGTGTGGTAGGGTAGACTGTGAGGAATATCTTTTTCAGATAAAAAGGCCTCAAATTGCCGATGGTTGAGCCCCTTTGCTCTGATGAAATGAACAGTTTTTATTACCACATTCATAATATTGTCCATCTTTAGGGTTTTGCTACACAATGCTTCCTGGTGTAAAATACAATGAAAATTCCAGATTTTTTGGGTTGGGTTCTCTTTGAATTTTGTCACAACGCCTGCCCTTTTCCCGACCATGGATGGAGCGGCATCCGCTGCCACACTAACAGCACAACTCCAGTCAACCTCCAGTCTATCCAGAGCACCAATGAGGCTGGAGTAAATGTCGTTGGAACCAGCTCAACAAATTCTTCAGTGATGTTCAAAGATCCATCAACTCCACGAATAAATAACCCCAGCTGAGCTACGTCATTAATATCAGTACTCTCATCAAGTGCTATAGAGAAAGCAATGAATGTCTTAACTTTGCAAGAGACTTGAACCGTCAGTTGAAAGACAATGTCCTCAATTCTTTCAGCCACAGTATTTCTTGACAAGCTAATACTGGCAAAAGCCTGTTTTTTCTCAGGGCACACAAGCTCCGCTGCCCTTTATCATACACTTTTTTGATGAATTCTCCCTCTGAAAAAGGCTTTGATGCCGCTGCGATTTCATTGGAAATCAAATAGCTGGCCTTTACAGCTTCATCAGTCCCTGCTCTTTTTGTGAACATTGATTGCTTTTTTTTGCTAAATCATTAGCTTTTTCCGTTCTGAGCTGTCCAGTGTATTTATCATATTTCTCTGCGTGTATTTCACAGTGCCGTTTAATGTTGTACTCTTTTTGCACAGCCACGGCTTGTGAGCAGATTAAACATACCGGCCTGACGTTGACCTCACAGAAGAAATACTTCTTTCCATTTCTCCTGAAACATCCGCCCTTCCAGATCAATTTTTCTTTTTTTGGACATTTTTAAAATCGCGAGTGCTTGCCACACAACTTCAATTAGCCGAAGTGTTCGAAATTTGAATTAGGCGCCGCTTTAGAATGCGCATCCGTGTTCGAGGTTCCGGCAGAAGCGCAATAGAAGCACAATTAAATGATCAATGATAAAATAAAAAAAAATTAATAAAACCAAACACAATATTGCAGCGAATATCCGGACAAAGACTTTATTTAGTAATAATAATGATAATAAAAATATTTTATATTATTGTTCAAATCATCCCACCGTATGTTTGACACCCCTGTCCTAGAGTAAGAGATTCAAGTTGTATTTCTTGATGCAGCAGCAGACTGTGGTTTTCAGAAGTACTCCTAAGCCCATGCGGCTATATTTAACACTGCAGCATGACGGTTTCTAATGCAATGCCATCTGAGGGGTCAAAGGTCAAGCACATTCACCCGAGGTTTCCTGCCTTGCCCTACACAGACTGTGATTTCTCTGGATTCCCTGAATCTTTTCACAATATTATGTATGGTACTTGGTGAAAGACCTAAATTCTTTGCAATTTTGCATTGTGAAATGTGATTTTTGATTTGTTTGACACTTCTCTCGTGAAACTTGGCACAAAGGGATGAGCCATGATCCAGCTTCGCTTACAAAGACTGAGATGCTCCTTTTATACCCAAACATGATACCTTAACCTATTACCAATTCACCTGCTTACTGTGAGCTGTTTCAAAACAGTTTAACGCGGATATTCTATAACCTTTTCACTTTTATTTTGCCTCTGTCCCAACTTTTTTGGAGTGTGTTGCAGCCGTCAAAAACAAAATGTGTTCATATTTACAAAATATATTTATGTTGGTCAGTGAAAACTTTGGAAATCTTTTATTTGTACTTTTTGTCAATTAAATAAAAGTTAAAGAGAATGAACAAATCATAGATTATTTATTTTATTGCATTTTACAACACGTCCCAACTTCCCTGGAATTGGGGTTGTAATTTAAAAAAAGATACTTTTAAATATGCAAACTAAAACGGCAGTAGGCTCGGTGGTCATGGTCATGGAATCATTTATTCAAACGATTCATTCAAAGCAGAAATAGGAATCTGAAATGTAATTCACTTAATATTAACTTTTTGTTTGTTGAATGTCTGCATAAAATCGATATCATGTTTGCAGTCTCGCTCATGTTCGTGAAAATAGTTTTCTTGCTCTTGTGATATTGGATCTCATACAAATATTTTTCGCAATTATATCTTGAATTGTTTGGGCATTTGTATTAATTTTAGTGAAATATTTTGACACAATTCCCCATTATATTCTGACCTGACAACAGTTTCAAAAGAAATCCAATTAGAAGTAAGTTATTGAGTGCATTTGAAGCAGGAAGTTTTACATTCAATCACAGTAATGATGTTAACAAATAAATCAGACAATGGACCAGTAATTTAGTGATATCCTCGCAGCTGTGGTCTTGACTGGTCTGAGTCCTCTTAGTCCAGAGACAAGACCTAGACCTTCAAAAAAGTCTCAAGACCAGTCTCTAGCTACAACACTATAATTTAGTGACAAAATGTTGGAAAAGTGTTGGCAAATAATTAGTTGGGATTTGTACAGGTTGATGTTTATTTGATAGTGGTTATGGGAGTAATCTGAGGTGTGATGACACAGCGAGCGGTTACCAGTTTGACGTGCTCTCGTTTGAGGTACTTCTCGCTGTAGAACTGCTCCTGTCTGAGCGCGAGGAGCTGCCGCTGCTGCTGCTCCTTCAGTTTCTCACATCTCTCCTGCTCCAGCAGATCCTGATCCGACACGCTCCTGCGGGAACACAACATATCAGACGACGGGAAGCGAGCGGACGGCAGAGCCGGTCTCAGAGAAACTCACCTCTTCTGCGCAGACCTGCGCAGCTGCTTCTGTCTGGACGCGTGTTCGTTAATCAGCTCATTCGTTTTCTTGTTGTGTTTCCTCATGAGCTCCTTTAGTTCTTTGTACTGCCTCTTCTGCGCCCTCAAATAACCTTTCATCTGTTTCAGTTCATCTACAGTCTGAGCGTCCATCTCTGTCACACACACACACACACACAAACAGAGATACATGCACACACAGACACACACAAACACACACTTAAACAGCCTAACTTAGTAGCCTATAACAAACTTTTTTTTTTTCAATTTATGAAAAAACAGCGATACTGCCTTATATGATTATTGAACTTTAAAAAGGCAACGATTTAATGTAAATGAGCACAAATGCGAAGAAAGGAGCGAGTGAAGGAGACGCACTGAATGAAAACACACATTCAGCACTAGAGGTAGAAATGCAGCCGTTACCCCGGTAACCCTGTAAACAAAGCAGCTGCCGTTACCCCGGTAACCCTGTAAACAAAGCAGCTGCCGTTACCCGGTAACCCTGTAAACAAAGCAGCTGCCGTTACCCCGGTAACCCTGTAAACAAAGCAGCTGCCGTAACCCCGGCAACCCTGTAAACAAAGCAGCTGCCGTTACCCCTGTAACCCTGTAAACAAAGCAGCTGCCGTTACCCCAGTAACCCTGTAAACAAAGCAGCTGCCGTTACCCCGGTAACCCTGTAAACAAAGCAGCTGCGCTACTTTCTGAACTGTGTCAATGTTTCAGTCATTTATATATTTATATTCACTTTAGTCTTCACCATAGCACCAAATAATTAATACTTAAAGACTTAATGAGCTGTTTATTTTCAAACTTAAACATTTTTTCTTTTAATCTAACCTAAACATGGCCTATAATATATATTGACTGATTCGTTATTATTGTTCGGTAACACGTCACAGGTTCCATTAACATTAGTTAACTACATTAGTTAACATGAAATAACAATGACTGCATTTATTAATCTTAGTTCATGTTAATTTCAACTTTTAATAATACATTATAAAATCTAAAGTTGTGTCTGCTAATATTATTCAATGGAGCTAACATTAACTAACAATACATAGTTGTATTTTTATTAATCAACGTTAACAAAGAATATTAACTACTGCAACAATTAGCTATTGCACATTGTTAGTTAATGTTAACCTGCTTTAACAAATGTTAACTAATGGGACCTTATTGTAAAGTGTTACCTATTGTTCTTTTGAACGTTAATCTTTTGCACTCTAATCTTGAAACACTTGTTTACTTTATATTTTTGTGTATTTCTTTTAATAAAGTCTTTTAGTAAAAGATCTTTAATAAAGTTATTTAACCTGTTAGGAGGACAACACTTTTTTTACTTACTAAATTACATGCTATTGTGATAAAACCATATACCGTGACAAAATCTTCAACGACTATTGTGAAAATTTGATACCGTCACATACCTAACGTACATACAATTTAATAGTACTATAAATAATTACATAATTAGCCTATTAAATAGAGTCTGGAGCAAAATTATTTAAAAACCTTGTGTGCTTTCTGTATTCTGATCAATTAATTATATCCCCTAAATAAGCTAAAACACATCATTTGAAAAATTTGCATTACGCCCCTAAAGTTTTCCACTTAGGAGCACCCCTTCCCCCAAAGCTGTAAACCTAGGGGAAACACTGGATATCTTTAAAACATTTGAGAAGTTAGTAAGAGTTCTCAGAACTAAGGGGAATGTAAATCTGAGTATCGTATAGCAATGATACAAAATATAATAGACAGAACCCAAGGGGAGCATATACAAACAGAATAAAATAGGACCTAGGATTTGCTTCATAACTGAAGAATTATGCAACATGAACACTGTTACTTTCCTGTTTATTACTGTGAAGCTGCTTTGAAACAATCTGTATGGCATAAATCACTATAGAAATTAGGGCTGGGCGGTATATCGAGTTTGTACGATATATCGATGTTTTCTTTATAAGCGATACGATATGAGGCAATACGGTTTATATCGATATACAGTAGTTTGATACGAGCGAATCTGAAAATATAGCGGAGGACACAGACTGAGCTGCTGCGGAGAAAGTGCATAATCCAGTTTGTTCTAAACATGTGACAAGCTTCATATTAAGGCCTTTAAAAACTGGTAAGACATAGTATAGTTTATAGTTTTGCATATTAGTTTAAGCGGCTCTGACTGAAAGGCTGCGTGTGCCGCTGACAGAGACACTATACTCGCGCTGTTTAATGTGTTTGAGATGTGCTGTTTCCCTTAATGCATAACTTACATTTCACAGGTATATTCTCCGTCTGTAAATGTTAGAAATCCATGGAAATATTTCAATTTTTCTGTCAGAAGTGCATGAGCTTCTGCTTTGGGATTCTCCACTAAACTCAACAGACTTCAATGAACGAGCGCCGCCCAAACAGACGGAGCTCAATTAAATAGGAGCGCAATAATTCTGACTAAAATATACATTTCGCTGAAATATTTGTAGTTTGACAATAAATGTGACATGTAGAATTTTAAACCTACAAGTAAGTCTATTTTTATGATAGCACTGACTGTAAAGTGACTGTAATGGGGTAATCAAAATAGCCTAACACAACTTTCGTTCTCATTTATTTTAATTTTTAGTTTAATGAATTTAACTTCCGCTTTAAAAGCCTTATTTTTGTTTTTAGATTGCAATGTTACAATGTTAGAATGAAATGTGATTTTAACCCTTTTTTGCACATAATATAAAGGCTTACATGGTTACATTCACTTTATTTGTTTTCATAGCCTTTAATATGTATTGTTTTGTTGGACAACATTGGGCAGTAAGTGAAATATATATATATATAAGAACACTCTCCAGGAGGTAGGTGTGTCACTGTCAAAGTCTACAATCAAGAGAAGACTTCACGAGAGCAAA
>NW_015665840.1:85864-85969 GCF_001515625.1 Sinocyclocheilus rhinocerous | reverse complement strand
GCTGACAGAGATGACAGAGACACTATACTCGCGCTGTTTAATGTGTTTGAGATGTGCTGTTTCCCTTAATGCATTTCACAGATATCACAGGTATATTCTCCGTCT
>NW_015665840.1:78975-85854 GCF_001515625.1 Sinocyclocheilus rhinocerous | reverse complement strand
CCAAACAGACGGAGCTCAATTAAATAGGAGCGCAATAATTCTGACTAAAATATACATTTCGCTGAAATATTTGTAGTTTGACAATAAATGAGACATGTAGAATTTTAAACCTACAAGTAAGTCTATTTTTATGACAGCACTGTCTGTAAAGTGACTGTAATGGGGTAATCAAAATAGCCTAACACAACTCATTTGGACTCATTTATTTTCATTTTTAGTTTAGTGAATTTAACTTCCGGTTTAAAAGCTTTATTTTTGTTTTTAGATTGCACTGTTACAATGTTAGAATTAAATGTGATTTTAACCCTTTTTTGCACATAATATAAAGGCTTACATGGTTACAGTAACTTTATTTGTTTTCATAGCCTTTAATATGTATTGTTTTGCTGGACAACATTGGGCAGTAAGTGAAATATATATATATATATTAAATAGATTTTTTAAAATACAAATACAAAAAGGAAAATACCGAGATATATACCGTATGTCGCAAATCGGCCATAAATTTAGCCCAGCTCTAAAAAATAAATGTGACTTGGCTTAAATCTGCACATGAAGAGATCCTCTGATGTACTTGAGACGCTCACATCATCGTTTATGATGTGTTTACATGCAGCTGAGATCAGATCATCAGAGACGGATGTGAACCTCAGACACGTACCTGTTAAAACACTCTGGACCACATCCTCAGACTTCACAGCAGGTTTGACCGACCCTGAAACACACACACACACACACACACACACACACAGATGATGCCGTCCTAATTCTACACGTGAACACAGCATTACAGCGCAGCCGCTGGACACGCGTCACGCACCTGAGGATGACGTCTGGTGACTGACCACGGATGATTTGGGCGAGATGCTGTCGTGGTTCAGCCCGTTCTCTGCGGCAGGTTTAGGGTCAGTCTTGACCTCTGACACAGGATCTCCACCGCCACTGACCTGCTCCAAACACAAGCATATACAGATCAAAGATCTACAGATGAATTGTCTCAGAAGTCTACAGAAGTCTCTAAATGAAGCTTTAATCAGTTAATTCTGCATCACACGTATAAAACTACGACATAATGACCAAAAAACACCATACCTGCACGGCTGGCCAGAGCGTGTAAACATACCGCTGGTAGCCCAGCCTCAGCATGACTAAACTAATACTAGTCAACTGGTCAAAGACTAGTTAGCGGCTGTCAGCTCACAAGCATTTGACTCGCTGCAGTTTTATAAGCAGAGGCCGGTCTGCAAACGCTGCACAAACGGTTGCTAGCGGATCATGTTGATTCAGCTTGACTGGTTGAGTGAGTGAGAGAGAGAGATGCTCTCAGATCCAAAATCTGGACATTATGTTTCTTATTTCAATCCGTTCCCGACTGACAATTGTATCAAAGAACCTGCAAATCTGGATATGTTGAATTTTAAATAGTGATTTCTAGGGTTGTAAATTGAATTGAATTTTCTATAAGAACATTTTCTAGTTATGTCAAATTTTTAATCTTGTTTAGCTAAACCTTATCCAAGAATTTACTGTGAACCTTAAAGAACATTAAGCTGTTGAAACTTCTTGAATTACAGAATGCCATTCTTTTCATTTTGGTTATTTATATTGTTTTTTTAATTGTTTTAATATATTACCAGTCCTACTTTCTGTGCAGTAAAAAAGCTTTGCCATTACAACTGAAGTATCAGAAATGTCTGCATTTTTATGAGGAGCCTTTACATGTTTAGAGGCACTAAATGAATTAAGAGACGCTCTGAGCATGTGCAGACTCAGAGAACACGCCTGTCACCATAGAGACACAGACACGCCTTGTAAGTAACTGAACTGTGTGTGATATTCAGTACTGGAGATTTAGATGAAGTTACATCCAACACACACACGAGCATCTGTCTAACCCACTGTGTGTTTCAGGAAAAGTGTCTCCGTATGAATACGGTTCATTTGGTAAGTTTGTGAAAGTTTTCATTCAGATTGATTCTTACTGTGTCAGATGTGTTTTAATCTGTCTGCTGTTTCTCTAGCTGATAACGGCAGCACATTGAGCTCTGAAGCTGTTACTGACAGTTTAGTATCGGCCGATGGGAACTACGGATACATGGGTACACACACACACACACACACACACTACAGAAACTAGTTCCCCACTTCACAAACACAAAGACTTGAACATCAAAAGGACAAACAGAGATAGTTAACAGACCCTAATATTTAGAGGACTAGTCAATGCATGTCTTGAGTTAACAGCCGCTGTTAGTGATGTACTGCAAATCATAAACACAAGAGGATCATTCATCTTTGAAAGCAATTTTTTATTACACTTAAACTCCCCACATTTCTCCCAACTTAAAATCTCAATCAATTACGGTCTCTCTGGTTTGGTTGCATAGTTTAGCTTTCTTACATAGACCATCTTGTGGCGCCCCTCTGGTGAAAACACGCTATTGCAGGATGTGACATCAAACAACTGCTTAAAGGGGTCATATGATGCTTTTTTAAAGATCATTATTTTGTGTATTTGGTGTAACAGAATATGTTGACATGCTTTAATGTTCAAAAAACACATTATTTTTCAAATACTGTACATTATTGTAAGTCCTCTATGCCCCGCCTCTCTCAAACGCTTCGTTTTCTACAAAGTCCCTCCTTCCGACAAGCACAGTCTGCTCTGATTGGCCAGCTGACCCAGTGCATTGTGATTGGCCGAACACCGCAAGCACTCGTCGGAAATGTAACGCCCCTTACCATAATCGCGAGCTTCATCTTTCAAAATAAATGTAAAGACAGTAAATAATGTCGTTAGTTTTACCATCAGTTCAAGCCCGAAAGGGGAACAGAGTCGCGTGACAGACACAGTGATGAAGCTGGTATGTGTTTGCAGTACACAAGCTACGCTGACTCCACTATGATGTGTCTCGCTCTCTCTCTCGCGCTCTCTCTCGCTATCTCTCTCTCTCTCTCTCTCTCTCGCGCTCTCTCTTGCTATCTCTCTCTCTCTCTCGCGCTCTCTCTCTCTCTCTCGCGCTCTATGCATCTACTTTCGGAAGGCTAAATAAAGTGCTTTTGCTTTCGCCTAGAATCACACAGCGTCTCCCTGACATGGCTGCTTCAACACTAACTGCGGTTACTGACACCATGCCTTCTTTCTTTGCGTGCACATTTGCGGCGGGATTATGCAAATATTTCCACATAGTGGGGTAGATATGTGGGGGCGTGTTAGAATGAGCCGTTTTAGGGGGGCGTGGCAGAGTCTTAACTTTGATACAGAATATCTCTTTTGTTTTGAGACTTTAGTCTTTGCAACTTCAGGGATCTTATCTATGCACAATCAGCTTGTAACACTCCAAAGAGAAAGGAAAACTTGAAATCGCATCATATGACCCCTTTAACAACAAAACTATTTCTATGCAATGTTTGGTAACAGTTTATGTTGTTTCAGGCCTATGCTGCCCAGAGATCGCTCATCATCATCACATACAGAGGCAGTCGAGCTGCTCAAACTAACAGATCAATGTTGTGAAAGCTTGTTTAGGGTCCGAGTTGCTGTGCAATAATAGCTGGACTCACTCACCTCTTCTCTGTCGGTCTCCTGCGCTCCCTCCTCTTGTGTCAGAGCCGCCAGCTGATTGGCTCTCTGCTCCATCAGACTGATGTACAGGATGGGATTGGACAGGGCCTCGATCACGTCTGACACAAACACAGCAGCATCAAAACACCACAACACTGCTGTCTGCATAATGAGTCTTTTAGTAAAATATTAAGAAAATCCTTAAGAAAATCAGGCTCTTTCTTTTGGAACATGCTTCGTCTGCTAAATGACTAAATATATGTACAAAAACTGAGGGAAAGCTACAGAAGTGTGGAAGTATAATGAAGCAGTGATTTATCACTGACTCTGACAGCCAAGTTCATATGACCCTCTTTTTTGGCTCTTGTACCTGCAAAGGTGTCTGGGACGTAGTCTTTGACCTCAGTGTAGATGAAGACGGACGGAAGCGTCAGCGTCTGGTTCTTCTCGTTCCTCAGACTGATGTAATGATATCCTGCAGCAGAGAGACGCACGCTTTAATGAGTGCGATCTGTCCTCGTGCACTTCCACATCCAGAGAATCAAGCGGATACTTGCCGGGTCGGATGGCACACACTGGGATGATGCGATGGCCGATAAACTTCCCGTTCTCTTCGTACACAGCTATCCTCAATGATGCCAGCGTGGGAAGAACCACCTGAAACACACGGCTCATCAGAATCAAAGCGTCTGAAGGAGAAGCTGCCTGATGATGGCTCAGTGCTCGTCACTGCAGACGTACTCTTTTGAAGACCACTGGATCTTCATCCCACACCGGATTGACAGCATTGCCTTGAGACGTCTTGGTCTTAAACGCTTTCCGTTTGGTGTCCACCGGCAGCCCGAACATTTCCACCTCCACGTAAACACCGACTCTCTTATCAGACAGAAACTGACCGGATATGATCTGAGAAAGACACAGAAACCTTATTCAACACCGCAGAGGCTCCCAGATATTCACTCTCATTTGACAGAATCTGTGAAACCAACATCTGGATGTTTGGGACTTACGCCGAGGTTTTACCAACACTGCAAAAATTGATTCTCTTACTTAACATTTTTGTCTTGTAAAAATTATTGAATCAAGATGCATTTACTGTACAAGTAAAATTATTTAAGATATTATGTCTTTTGTTTTCTGTAAAAAAAAAAAATCCATATTTTGTTCATTTTTTCCTTAAAACAAGCAAAAATATCTGCCAATGGGGCAAGAAAAATAATCTTGTTTAGCCTTTGAATTAAGATTATTTTTCTTACTCCATTGGCAGATATTTTTGTTTGTTAAAATAATTTTTTGCAGGGACCGATTTTCACTTGCCGACAGGTTTTGCGAAATCTCCGACAAATGCCCGAAATCGGAGGCAAAACAGTTCAAAATCCTGCTGTGTGAAACGAGTTCTGCCTGAAAAACACATCGCGATGACCTACAGCCAATGAGAGAGCTAACTGAGATGTATATTGTTTAATGACGTAATTAAACCTGTCAACTTTCTCCAGCAATGACCCAAAACACAATGGGCTGCAAACTTCAGCTGATTAAACCTCTACATGTGATATCATGATCCATTGTCATTGATTTAATGCAGGCACGAGCAGAAGGGACGGCTGCAGACTCACCTTCACAGACAGCGTGTGCGCTACGATCCCGTCGACTGTATTCTGAGTGAACGGGTCAAACTGTTTGTCCGTCCGTCTCATGAACTCTGGCTTCAGTCTGTAGCCGCATTTCCCGTTGTACTCAAAGATGCCCAGATTCAGCTGCATGGGCAGATCTGCCAATCACACACACAAGACCGAAACCAAGCACATTAGTGCTAATACATGACCAAACCAGTCAATAAACGGGACGGTGCGCTGGGACGGAGATGCACAGAAGAGAAGAGGGCATTTCTATGAGCAACTCCTATCTGAAGAAAAGCTTCATATTACAGGCTTTAAACAAACACATAGTTTAAAGTGGCTTTGACCTGTCAGGTGAGTGAGCTGAAGGTACCTATGGTCTGGAAGTTCAGAGCGACCAGCTGACATCCGGCGTTCCAGAAGACCTGAGGCATGTAGTTCGAGGAGTCCACTCGAGTTCCTTTGGGATAAATTCTGCTCAGCTGCAGTTTATTATACCTGCGTGAAGGAGTTAAGTTTCTCTGACACAGGATGGAAAGAGCTTTTACACCTTTTACACTCACTCACTTCATTTGAAAGAATGTTCCACCTGCAAAAGTGCAATAAACACAAAAGATACTCGACGAACTCCACCGGCGATTCTTTGAGCAGCTCCAGCGCTTTGGTCTCCACAAACGATGACATTTCATAACTTCGATCGATTTCTGTGGCAAACGAACAAGAAGAGTTACTGATCTTAGAGCGCAGCTGCGTCAAACACATCTCAAGAACAGACTGACTTACTTTTGCAGGCCTCGAAGGAGTTGAATTTAACAGGCTGAATGTAGTTGACTAAGTTGGACATCTCCTCTGTGGCGAAGGCTTCATTTACCGTCCCCTACAGACAGCAGAGACACGTGTCACTCCAGCGGCGTACAGATCCAGACTCACACTCTAGCTGTTCCAGGAGTAACCATAGATCCACATTCAGAAAATGTTCTCAATCTTGACCAATGACGAATCTCGACACACTCAGTGATGAAATGATGTGCCGCAGCGACAGACACTATCCGTTTAAATGCAACACTTATGATATAATGCGGAGGCCTCAGAGGTTTCATCATGTCAGTGCATGTAATATCAAATCATGAATTCAGTATCTCGCATGGAAACAAATGGTGAGACGAGACTTATTAAACCCAGTGTTGGGGAAAGTTACTTTTAAAAGTAATGCATTACAATATTGCGTTACTCCCTAAAAAAGTAACTAATTATGTTACTTACTTTTTATGGAAAGTAATGCGTTACATTACTTTTGCGTTACTTTTTAAATCTGGGCAGGGCTTGTTTGCTTGTTTTTAATATAAAAAGTTATTCTTTTACAAATGTAAAGCCCTTTCACAACAGAAGTGAAGTGAATGCGCCTCAGGCTGAAGGAAATGTAAATTCACGTCTGTACAGTAGAGGGCGCCGCTCAAACTAATCACATGAAGAATATGACGCAGGAGAAGAACGTTCAACACTATTCAGCAATAACACAAATAAAACACAGATGTGTCTTTTTTGCTTAATATGGTTGAATTGGATCATCGAAGGTCAGCAGCAAAAACACTGGTTGATAAAATGGGATTAAATACATAAATTATATTTGTCTTAACATATTTAATTATTGTAGGTTTGCGTCATATTCTGAGTTTGCATTTGACTGTTTTTATT
>NW_015665840.1:74954-78783 GCF_001515625.1 Sinocyclocheilus rhinocerous | reverse complement strand
GAATGTGTTTGTGTGCAGTGAGATGAGTAAACACATGTTGATATTTAGTCTAGAACTACAGTAAGATCATGTTCACACACAACGCTCTGCACTTACTCCTGATTTCTGTCACCATGGCAACACCAGAGCTGTCACTCAATACATGGAAACAAAGTAACTGCTGTTACTTATTTGAAAAAGTAACTCCGATATTTCCCTCTAAATTAAAAAGTAATGCATTACTTTACTAGTTACTAACTAGTTACTAGTTAAAAGTAATCTGATTACGTAACTTGCGTTACTTGTAATGCGTTACCCCCCACACTGATTACACCCCTTAAAACTACTGTGAATGGAGAGTATTTACTGCAGGGTTCCTCAAATCTTGCCCTGGAGAGCCAATGCGCTTGAACTCCAACCAACCCTGATCAAACTCACCTACCTGTGATTATCTAATGATTGATCCGGAAGACATTGATTAGCATGCTCAGGTGTGTTTGATTATGGTTAGAGCTAAACTCTGAGGGAAAGTGGATCTCGTGGGCCAGATTTGAGGATCCCCGATTTACTGAGATCTGATGCTGTGCTGCACTGAAACACCACTAGATGGCACTCTACACACACACACACACTCTCTCTCTCTCTCACACACACACACACACACTAACACACACAAAAGCATTATAAATAAGGGTGACTTGACTTGATATACACATCACATGACAAATGTGTGTTTAATTCTCAGGAAAATGAAACCTGCATGACTTAATTTCTTCTGTGAAACACAAAAAGATATTTCGAAGAAAGTGGGATCAAGCCTTTCGGTTTGTTGCTCCACAGAATAAAGTCATACAGGTTTGAACAACATTAGGGAGAGTAAATTAACAACTAAAAATAGTTTTGTATTTCAGGTCCCAACAATCGTTGGAATAAACAGATTTAAACAATCATACGTCACACGGCTCCTGCAGGAAGAACTGTAACCCATGAAACACATGAGAGCCAATCAGATGAGTTTACTCACCTCATCCATGGACTTCTTACTTTCATCGTTATCTTCCTCCGCATCACTCTCTGCGTCTGCTTCCCCTGATTAACACGCGACAGACCGACGTCACTAAACAGTCTGAGGAGCGCGGCTCATTTTAACCACTTCACGTTTAACCACAAACCTTTGTCATCGGCCAGACAAGCGTTAATTAATAGTGACTATATATATATATATATATATATATATATATAAAAAGAATGAAACACGACAGATCTTTTTGTGATGCACATACGAGTGAAATGGATTATTAAAAAAAACAATTGTAGGGCAGTGACTTGGTCTCAAACTCAAAAATTAAAAAAGCTCTTCTGACATGCTGTGCATGAATACAAACCAGGATAAAATAACCTCCTCAGCGGGAAAGACAAGACAAACAGACAAACAAAACAGCACTCATGTGAGGAGCCAGTGTTTGCACTGAAGCTGGTTGGTCAGCAGGGGGCAGCGAGAGACCGAACACAATCTGACCAGCCTCAGAAACAGTGGCCGGAGAAACCTGACTTCAGCGCTTACAGATGGCAATATAGCAGCTTTATTAGCTGATGAAAAGGATCTCAAACACACATGTGAAGGATCTGGGATCAGAAGCGTCCTAAAGGAGAAACACACTCGTGAATGTTATGCACAGCAGGTCAGCAGCATTAGCGCTCTGGTCACACTGATGACTGCAGAGGAGGCCGAACCCTAACCTGCGCTGGGAGACGAGGGCTCGCACAGACTGGACGTGTCGCTGCAGGTGATGGACATTTGCTCGGAGAGCTTCTTCTTGGTGCTGCCGTCGGCTTTGTGGGAATTCTTCTTGTTCTTGATGAGGATTTTGCCCATCAGGTCCACGGGGCTGGGCAGAGGAACACCGGCCTCCAACTGCAAAACAAAGACCCCAAAAAACTCAAAATGTGTCGCTAACTGGACAGTGACTGACATGCATGAACCCTGTGTCTCAAAAGATCATTTTATAGGTGAGAACAAACAAAAACTCTTCTGCGGATTGAAAAAAGCACAAATGTTGGGGTTTTTAAGTGACTGGTGAGGGATGTTGTGTTTACCAGCATTAATAATGCATGACGAGAGAAATCACAAGGAAGAAAACATGTAAATGATCATTAATGATTTCAGAGAGAAAACAATTGATGTTGTAGTTTTTAAAGGAAAAGTAGAGGACAAATCATCACTGACCCCTCATGTCCATCCCGTTTTTTTCAGTGTTTAGCAGAGTGTTCAAGCTGCTGTTTCCATAAAACATCTCAGAATCACCACAAGAGCTAACAGTAGTCCGAGTGATTTGTGTGCTTTATTTAGAGCCATATGGTGCAGAAAATGCAGATGGAATGAAGTCCTAAAAATTGAATTTACTGTATAACTTAGAATTTGGCAATATTTGGATCAATAAATTAAAAGTAGAGCTTTGCAACTGAATTTAAAAGCCAGTATGCCAGTGTCTGTGAATATTAAACTGCAGTGTAAATGTGAAGTGTGTGTTGCATGAACACATGAACTTCATCACCATCATCATCACCACTTCACCAGCATTTCATTTGAGGAAACTCAAAGCTCTTCACTACAACCACCAAAGTAAAGTTCTGTTTTGTAACTTGAAGACATTGTGACAGAAATAAAGCAGTAATTAAAGAAAAATACTGTTGAGCAGCACTCATGTACAATGTTCTGTTGTAAAGTAATTGTTATAATTTCATTTGATTAGGTTTAAAAGTTTTATTAATTAAATGTATTAGAAATCTCATTAAAACAGAACTTGAAAAAAAAAAAAGAAAAAAAAAGTAAACTGATTCATAAGGCCCTACATATGCCAAGTGTTTCTGGTCACATGATTCATTATATTCATTTTTTCATCTCTCACATCTGATTTGTGACTATGTTTGCCTGCGCACAGAAAGCGCTGCCGCGAGAGGCTTTTTATGACACCTGTCACGGAGCAACCCCGAATTGTGCTAAAAAAGTTTGTTAACCAAACTACTCAACTGTTGTTGCGACTATGGTCCAACAAATAGTGATGGGAAGTTCGGCTCTTTTCAAAGATTCGGCTCTTTTGCTCTCTGCGTCTGCTTCCCCTGATTAACACGCGACAGACCGACGTCACTAAACAGTCTGAGGAGCGCGGCTCATTTTAACCACTTCACGTTTAACCACAAACCTTTGTCATCGGCCAGACAAGCGTTAATTAATAGTGACCCAGTCGTTTTATCAATGGACTTCATTCCCTGCAACCTCCTTTGGCCTCTCTCGTTCCCGTCTGCGTGAGCGCTGTCTGGCGTCTCCTGATGTGTGGACCCTGTTACAGAACACATGTGTGGTTTATTCTTCACAGTGTAACACAAGACTGGCTAGCGTCTGACCTGACCCACAGAGAAACACCAAGTCCATGATAGCTAAGATAGCTAAGGCTGTAATTAACCACGAGGACTATAAAAACAGAACTTGTAATGAAACACGACAGCATTGCAATGAAGTGGAAATCTGATACTGTTATTCCCTATAATTAGTCTATGGTTATCTGAGGTTAATAACTGTGTACCCTTGGAAAAATTAACATACTGGTCAAGAAATAAAAGTAAAGTATTTCGTAGAATTTGGCAACCCCTTTTCCGTTATATGGAAGACAATTCTCTTTTCGAGTGAGGGTTTACACTGTAATAACTATGATATCCTGTATCATCCCAATCTATTCTATTGTTTTTGTGTGTCTTGTATTGTCTTGTCCTGTGCAACAAGTTGTGTTGGATTTGTGTTTTGTATTTATTTTGTTTATGTTACAGTTCAAAAGCAAAAATAATATATATA
>NW_015665840.1:70537-74332 GCF_001515625.1 Sinocyclocheilus rhinocerous | reverse complement strand
GTGTGCGTGTGTGTGAGTGTGTGTGTGTGTGAGTGTGTGTGTGTCTGAGTGAGTGTGTGTGTGTGTATTAAGGAGCTGATCTGAGGGAGGAGCGTGTGTGTGTGTGATTGTGTGTGTGTGTGTGTGTGTGTGAGTGAGTGTGTGTGTGTGTGTGAGTGTGTGTGTGTGTGTGATCGGTTTTTCACTCACGGGGTATTTCTCCAGTGGGTCTGTGAGCAATGCGTCTCCAAATATTGATCGGCAATACTCGGCCATCTTTGCCTGCTGTTTGGGACTGAGACACAGTAAGAGCGTGAGACACACTGAGCAATCTAGCGACGCTGCGACAGATGCAGTACTCCAGTGCTGCCATTACATTGCCAATACATTACATGTTTTGCCATGAAACATTCTATCAATACAATATGCTGCTCCAAGAAAAAAATGTGAAAAAGAGCTTTGACACTTACGAGTCCACATGGTTCTCAAAGGACAGGATGACTGGGAACGGAGACGTCTTGAAGGCGCTCTCTGCGATGGCCTCAATCACCTCCTGAAAAGCCATCCATTAGTTTACATGCATGGAAATGACACCACAACTGAGGGACAGTCATGATTTTAAAGAATTAGTAAACATTAGGTGTGCAATGGATGTTTTTTTTTTACATTTACATTTAGCCATTTAGCAGACGCTTTTATCCAAAGCGACTTACAAAGCAGAAGCAATCAGACCAACGAGAGAGCAACAGTATACATGTGCTGTGACAAGTCTCACTTAGTCTAGCACAGTGCACATAGCAAGGTGTTTTTTATATACTGTATATATATAAATAAATTAGACTGAATAGAACAGAACACAATAGAATAGAATAGGTAAGTGCTAGTATTATTTGGTCAGGTGCTGGCGAAAAAGATGTGTCTTTAGATGTTTTTTGAAAATGGCTAAAGACTCAACAGCTGGGATTGAGATCGGAAGGCTGTTCCAGCAGCTGGGGACAGTCCAGGAAAAGGTCCGTGAGAGTGATTTTGTGCCTCTGTGGGATGGCACCACGAGGCGTTGTTCACTTCTGGGCGCGTAGGTCTGAACTAGCGAGTTTAGGTATATTGGTGCAGCACCAGTGGTTGTCTTGTAGGCAAACATCAGTACCTTGAATTTGATGCGAGCAGCTACTGGCAGCCAGTGCAAGCTGATGAAGAGAGGTGTAACGTGAGCTTTCTTCGGCTCGTTGAAGATTACTCTCTTTTTTCTGTTTATTCGATCATTCTTGTGCTTCCACAGAGAACGATGAGACATCAAGTCTGTCTCCTCATACACCAGATAAATGTTTTCTGGTACACTGGATCACTATTCTTCATCAACAGAATTCAGATTGTGTACACACTAAATTATACCACCACATCTGCTAACCCTAAGAACTTATTCTAACCCATTCAAATATGTTTTTAATATGTCTCAATCGTATATATATTCTCTCTGCCTCTCTCATGCCATTTCCTTATCATCCTTCACGCTCTGCCTAACAGTTCCTAAAGCTCACCCCGTCTGAAGGTTCTACTAAATCTCAGCGCTGGTTCTCTGTTTCTCCACATCTCTGTCAAAACCATCTCATCCTGCTCAAATCCCAAGTCCGCACCTAACAAGGGAGATAAATGCATTTACCTTGAAGCAGATCTCTGAGGTCATGGTGAAGCCGTGTGTAATGATGGGCTCCTCGTCGGCGGTGCGTCCCTTCCAGCAGTCCAGCTCTATACAGCGACAGCCGGAGAGCAGAACCTGCCGGTACATCTCCACAGACGAGTTTCCCGCCAGCTGACCCGCTGCAGAAAACAACAGAGCACGGACAAACGCTGGACATCAGGTGGAGACTCCATCACAAACCTCTCACTCGTATCTACTGTACTTTCTTTGATGGCATCGCAGGAGGACGGTGTTGCACAACATGCTCATGTTTCATCTGATTTGATCAAGTTTGATAATTAAAATATAGTGTTTCTCTTCCTTGTCAAAAGTTGATTAGTCTGTTTATTTTGCATTTGTAATGTGGCATGTAAATTGTGCAATTTTTATACCATTTCACCTACAATAATATTGCACCCCAGCTGAGAGGAAATGCAATGCAAAGTCTTTAATGAAAGTTGAGGGGTTTATGTTGCAGAAATCCCATTCATTTCGGTCTTCTGAGTGATTATGAACTTCCTGTCTGAATTAGACAATTGGCAGAACTTCATTTAAATGAATCTAAAAATGCATTAGTGAGACATCTTGAGTTTTATTGCAAAATAAAGTATATTGATTGGAAGTGCTGAAACTGAGTCTAAGTCAAGTACTCAAATGATACTGACATTAATATCATAATTCTACATGCATGTAAGTGCAAAAAAAAAAACTGCAGAGAGGTTTTTGTCACTCCATCTTCATTCGAATGGCTAATTCTCTAATGGCTAAAACCATAAACCATCTGTTCAGACCACAAGTCATCATGACCTGTGAGGTAGGTGTTGTGTGATGCGTCTGATTGGCTGACCTGTGAGGTAGGTGTTGTGCGAGGTGTCTGATTGGCTGACCTGTGAGGTAGGTGTTGTGCGAGGCGTCTGATTGGCTGACCTGTGAGGTAGGTGTTGTGCGAGGCGTCTGATTGGCTGACCTGTGAGGTAGGTGTTGTGCGAGGAGTTGATGAAGTAATGCGAGAGTGGCAGCGTCATGTCTTCACTCTGGTCCAGCTTCTCTGGAGGGATGATACTGTTCTCTTCTCCGCTGAGATATCTGCCGAAGCCCTCCACCGAGATCTGCCCTGCACCACAAAACAACCATATCAACAATCCTCTGCATGTTTGCAGACTTTGGCCTGTGCTGGACAGGAGCCTTTAGACCAGTGGATGGTTTCCTTCTTCAAATACTCAGTCCTGCTTCTGGAGATCTACCCCTCCACAAAGTCTAGCGCCAGCACCAGAACCAGCTACCGAAGGTCTTCAGGAACACTTGGATCAGTTCAGGTACAGTAGATCTACAGGAACAGGAATGAACACCTCTACTCTAATCTAACTCATTTTAAGAATGAATGCAACCGCACCAAAGCGTGCTGCGAGCGTTTCCTTATGGTCCAACAAATAGTGATGGGAAGTTCGGCTCTTTTCAAAGATTCGGCTCTTTTGGCTCGGCTCCCTAAGAAGAGCCGGCTCTTACGACTCCCAAATGGCTCTGTATTTAGTATCACTCGGAGCCTTCTATTTTAGCACAATTTAGCAGTTGTGAATGGTTTGTGTGTTGGTTAGCAATTTTTTATTCAGTGTTTTCATAAAAGCCTTATTTTTAAGCATTCTTTTAAAATATAGTTACTATTATTTAACATTTTAATAAAACTTTAATTGAACAATTGAACACAGAACCACAGCAAACAAATAAATAAAGGCAAAAGTCTTAACATTAAGACACTTTAGTCTTTAGTAGGGATGGGAAGATTCTCCGATTCGCTCGGTGCATCGGCATAAAAAGTTAACGATGCTGAAAAAAAAAAAAAAGAGTCAAATAATAGTATGTGAGACAGTGGTAATGTTCCTGTTGGTCAGTAGAGGAGCTTAGCTTAGCCTGAAAGTTAGCCTGCTTTAGACCAGGTTAGTTTCCCAGCATAAGTTGCCACAGTAACTAAGCTTGATCTAGGCCTATGTTAAATTTGCTTTATGGAACCAAATCATTTGACAATGAGTCAGACTAACTGAAATAAGCCTGGCTTATTTGGTAAACTTGTTTCATGAAACAGGCCTCGAGGCATTAAAAGTGATCATATTTTCTCCATTGCATCGTATTGCATCGAATCG
>NW_015665840.1:69814-70525 GCF_001515625.1 Sinocyclocheilus rhinocerous | reverse complement strand
CTCTTTTCAAAGATTCGGCTCTTTTGGCTCGGCTTCCTTAGAAGAGCCGGCTCTAACGGCTCCCAAATGGCTCTTCATTTAGTATCACTCTGAGCCTTCTATTTTAGCCCAATTTAGCAGTTGTGAATGGTTTGTGTGTTGGTTAGCAATTTTTTATTCAGTGTTTTCATAAAAGCCTTATTTTTAAGCATTCTTTTAAAATATAGTTACTATTATTTAACATTTTAATAAAACTTTAATTGAACAATTGAACACAGAACCACAGCAAACAAATAAATAAAGGCAAAAGTCTTAACATTAAGACACTTTAGTCTTTAGTAGGGATGGGAAGATTCTCCGATTCGCTCGGTGCATCGGCATAAAAAGTTAACGATGCTGAAAAAAAAAAAAAAGAGTCAAATAATAGTATGTGAGACAGTGGTAATGTTCCTGTTGGTCAGTAGAGGAGCTTAGCTTAGCCTGAAAGTTAGCCTGCTTTAGACCAGGTTAGTTTCCCAGCATAAGTTGCCACAGTAACTAAGCTTGATCTAGGCCTATGTTAAATTTGCTTTATGGAACCAAATCATTTGACAATGAGTCAGACTAACTGAAATAAGCCTGGCTTATTTGGTTAACTTGTTTTATGAAACAGGCCTCGACGCATTAAAAGTGATCATATTTTCTCCATTGCATCATATTGCATCGAATTGCATTGTGTTGAATCGAATCGAA
>NW_015665840.1:64930-67545 GCF_001515625.1 Sinocyclocheilus rhinocerous | reverse complement strand
CAGGTACAGTAGATCTACAGGAACAGGAATGAGCACCTCTAATCTACTTAATCTTATTTTAAGAAAGAATGCAACTGTAACCACAGAATGCCACGAGTGTATCCTCGTTAAGATGAAATCATCATGAGTTCAGCAGAAGTGACAGCTCAGACTGCTGGAATGTCGGCCAGCCGCTTCTCATTTCAGTCCATTTTCACAGGGCTCCGCGGCTCTCAGGTGGAGTCTAGCGCATGTAACATCCCCGCTGTCCCTCTGCCCACTTTACGCTAATTAATCCTGCCATGCCCTCTGTAGACTCCCACAGCCTAATTAACACAGCTCTTCCTCTGACATCTGAACAGGTTGCCTCTAATGAAGCAGCAATGGGTGACTTTCATCTCAGCGGAGCGCTCACCTTTCCAGCCTCGTGAGGGAACACCACGGAGAAAGACTGCATTAATGCAGTGTGCTCAGAAATGGAGACGAGGTTCATGAGGACATGGAAGACTACAATCCTGCATCTTTTAAACATACAGGTTCTTCGACGGTTCTTTGCAGTGAGTAAGTTCAGCAGAGAAGCCTCCTCTGATCCAGGGTTCAGGATACAGCTCTTAACATACACATCTACATTCTTCGCCTGAAAACGTCTCTACACAAGGCTGTTGATTTATCGATCTTCTTCTTACAGTTAAATGGGCTCCTTGCCACTTTTATATGTAAATGATCCCTGTTATATGATTGGTATAGCTCACACTGAATATGTGTGGGCGGGTCATATATTAATGAGCTCACGGCTATGATGCTGTTTCTGCCACTTAAGTAATAAATATTCAGGATGGACTGGAGAGCGGAAGTTTTGGGTTTTGACCGTCACATAACATCAAACTCTTATTAACTGAACAGCAACCATTCATTTCAACATCATATGAGCACTTTAAATCATCACAGCTTTAATTCTCAGGGATCAAACAGCAGACAGTGGGCGGAGTCTGTTTGAGTGACAGGTGAATCACCAACCTCTTTGTGAAAGCATGGTGTCAGGCTCGTATTTCTCCACCAATCCCTGCACTTGCTCGGCTTTGAGGGGCGGGTACAGGATCTCATTCAGACGAGGGTCTCTCTGTCTGTTGTTCAGGAAATCTGTCATCTGCTCTACGGTGAGGTACGGCCGGATCTTAGCGCCGCTGCTCATCAGTACAGAAACACACACACACAGACCCACACACACACAAGCCTGGCTTATTTGGTAAACTTGTTTTATGAAACCGGCCTCGAGGCATTAAAAGTGATCATATTTTCTCCATTGCATCGTATTGCATCGAATCGTATTGTGTTGAATCGAATAGAAATCGCACTGCATCGTAACAGGGCTGAATCGTATCGTATCGCATCGGTAGCTGCTTCATATGTATCTTTAATGTATCGTATCGTTGGCTATGCATCGAGATGCGTATCGTATCGGCCTCAGTCATGAGATGCACATCCCTAGTCTTTAGTGCAGGTTGGCATTCAGAAATATCAGATGCCTTAGCTTGGATGTGCTGATGCGATTTCTCCTCTCTGTGATTATTTGTCCTGTTTTTGAGAAGACTCTCTCTGAGGGACCGATGTTGAAACAATGCAGTGTCTTCCTACCACTACCTTAACCGTCTCTCTCTGTCGCTCTGTTACCTGTAGCACTACACTCGCTGTCTTCAGAGCGTGAGTCCCCCGTCCTTCTTTCACATAATGGTATGATCCTAGTCTGTCCCGTCCTCCCATGTGATTAGCCGCATGTGTATTTTAATTTTTTTTGTAATAAAAATGCATAAAAATAAGGCTTTTATGAAAACACGGAATAAAAAATTGCTTACCAACACACAAACCATTCGCAATTGCTAAATTGGGCTAAAATAGAAGGCTCCGGCTGAAGATTCGGCTCTCTCCGACGGGAGTCGGCTCTTCTCGATCGCTACAAAGAATCGGCTCTTAGAGCCAGCTCGTTCACGAACGACACATCACTTCCAACAAAGAGACTTGTAAATATTATTTTTTTATATATAGTTTTGTTTTTGCTGTGGGATCTACACTATCTGTACAATAAATTCACCTCCACTGGAATGTCCTGTCGCCGTGGTCTTATTATGCCTCCGACCGCAAGTGCAGTCTCTAACAACACCAAAGTGCTATTTGTGTTTACATGCACACTCTTCAAAAACCTGTAAGAACGCCGCTCATGTGTTTCCCTGAGCACACAAAGCCCAGCAGAGATCCAGGTGTTAACGCTCTGGGGTCTGAGGGTGTTTTGGGGGCCTGGAGAAGTTTTGACATGCCCTGACATTTGAGCTTTTTTCAGTTACAAATTGGCCTTCATATGACTCCAGTTCACCGGCTCATGGAGAAGAAAGATGCGAGGAAACAACACTTCAAGTGCTGGATGGGTCGACATTGACATGACAGAAGGACTGTGACTGATCAGACTATAGAGTCACTGTGTGTGTGTGTGTGAGAGATAGTGAGAGTGTGTGTGTGCGTGTGTGTGAGTGTGTGTGTGTGTGTGTGTGAGTGAGAGTGAGAGTGAGTGTGTGTGTCCGTGTGTGTGTCCGTGTGTGTGTGTCCGTGTGTGTGTGTGTGTGTGTGTGTGTGAGTATATCCGT
>NW_015665840.1:61427-62996 GCF_001515625.1 Sinocyclocheilus rhinocerous | reverse complement strand
CACACACACACACACACACACGCACGCACACACACACACGCACGCACACACAGACACAGACACACAGAGAAAGAAATAACTTTATACATGATGGAGGCCTGCAGTTGTAAGAGTCAATTGACAACATAAAATCTTATAGACTTTTATACATCGTGTCAATTTCTTAACACACTTTTCAGGTCTTATTGTGAACAATTCATTATTATAAGAAAAAAAAAAAAAAATCTTCATAACTTAAGCTCTACCTCTGAAACGACTTACACATACAAGTGATGAGTGAACTAGATCAATCCATAGATTGTAAGGTTGGAATTTTTTCCCATCAGAATGCAGAAGGAACTTACATTTCTGAGAAGATCGTATCAATGTCGTTACGCGGACAAATGTTGTTCAGGAGCTGTCGGTATACGTCAGGTGTAAATGTATCCTGAGGAATGGTGTCATTCTGTAGGAAAAGACAAATAACTGTCGAAACAGGCAAAATCACAGAGGATGAAGCATCTTTCTATCCACTGAAGCATTCAGAAAGCGAGTGATAACTGTCGTTTCTGCTAGAACCTGAAGCTTTTTACAAACATTAAAGAAGTCAAATCTATTAACACAAATTAAACTAGGAGCTTTTAACTCTTAGTATAACTATCCAATATAAAAGAGATCATGATGTGTGCTGATCGTTCATTACATGTGACCGCCGCTGCTCTAAAAAGGGTAAAGTTTTAGCAGAATGAAGCATTTTCTTACTCGTCCCGTCGGTAGGCCACAGACCTCCAGAGAGTTTTCAACCCGCCGTCTGTCGGCCGAGAACAGACGGAAGATACTGGAAGACAGAACACCACAGACATGTTGAGGAGCGTCTGGTGAATCGGTTTAACATGTGCTGTGTTTTTACCCACTTTTTCACAGGAATCCCACCCTCGGCCGTCAGCTGTAGTGTCAGTCTGGTGTACCTGTGAAGAACAGAACAAACACATGAGTCACATACAGCTCAACACACAGAGTTCACAGAGGATCGCCTGACGCTGATCATGCTGCAGCGCTGATACTCGCTAGTACTGGAGGATAAAGGCTCATACTCACACATGCTACACACATACACACACACTCACACTCGCACGCACGCACACTCACACATGCTACACACTCATGACATACTCATAGATCGATTACAAAACTATACAGGTATTCAAGGGCAGGCTTTAAGATGGTTTAGATCCTACCTGTCCGATCGCTACCACTTTGTTCATTTAAATGGGGAGTCATCTCAATTATCACCAGTAAAATATGGAGTGCCACAAGGATCTGTCCTAGGTCCTCTGCTATTTTCGATATACATGTTGCCCCTTGGTAATATTATCAGAAAATACAGGATAGTGTGTGTGTGTGTGAGAGTGTGAGTGTGTGTGTGTGAGATAGTGAGAGTGTGTGTGAGTGTGTGAGTGTCTGAGTGAGTGAGTGAGAGTGTGTGTGTGAGAGTGTGAGTGTCTGAGTGAGTGAGTGTGTGTGTGTATTAAGGAGCTGATCTGAGGGAGGAGAGTGTGTGTGTGTGTGTGATTGTGTGTGTGTGAGTGT
>NW_015665840.1:60710-61278 GCF_001515625.1 Sinocyclocheilus rhinocerous | reverse complement strand
CTAAATATCGTAGAAACTTAATTTGCTGTAAAGTTGCTTTGCAATGATTTGTATCGTGAAAAGCGCTGTACAAATAAACTTGACTTGACTTGACTTGACACACACACACACTCGCACTCACACACGCACGCACACATGCTACACACACACATTCGCACTCACACACACACACATGCTACACACACTCGCACACATGCTACACACACACACTCACATTCACTCTCACACACACACACATGCTACACACACTCACACATGCTACACACTCACACACATGCTACACACACACACACACACACACACACGCACGCATACTCACACATGCTACACACACTCACAGGCACGCACGCACACTCACACGCACACTCGCACTCACACGTTACACACACACTCACACACTCGCACACATGCTACACACTTTGAAAAAAGGGGACATGGGGTAATGTCCTCATAAGTCACCTTCTCGTTGTAATACCTGTCATACACCCACGTCATTATACAAATTTGTGTCCTCATGTCACAAAAATGTGCGCGCACACACACACACACACACACACACACACACACG
>NW_015665840.1:50266-60655 GCF_001515625.1 Sinocyclocheilus rhinocerous | reverse complement strand
CACACAAACACACACACACACAAACACACACACACACACACACACTCTCATTTGTATCAGTACTCAGTCTCGGCCAACACTCCAAACACAAGGTACTTGGTTAGGAATGAACTTAAAGAATTAAATAAAACGTTTAAAACCACAAAATACACTAATTTATAAAAAAAATATATAGTGACAAACTGCTGCATTGCACTACTGTAAATATTTCGAGTGTGTGTGTGTGCGTGCATGCGTGTGTGTGTGTGTGTGTGTGCATGCGTGTGTGTGTGGTGTCTGTGTGTGTGTGTGTGTGTATGTGTGTGTGTGTGCTGGTATGTACATTTCCCACACTGCTCCTCTCCCATCCCAGAATGCTTTGCGTTGGTAATGAAGCATGTAAGAAGCACAAGACTTATGTCTAAAAATAGTCCATGTGCAACACACTATTGTTAACTATTCAGCGGTAAGTGGCTTTTTGCAAATAATTAATGGAGCTGGACTCTTTCCTGGCCAAAGTCACAGCCGTCCTGATTTACAATCCGGTGTGGGAGAGCGGCATCATGGGATTGAGTCCCGGATCCTCACCATGTGGCCAGATGGTCATGCTGTCGCTACGCACCGGCTGAGCAGACAGAGTTAATACTCAACCAGCTCATGCTCCTGGCCCACAGTCACAGAAACAGATGATTACATGCTTGTAGGAGAAGCCTCTGCACACATTACAGGACGCTACCTGAAGGTTGGACAAAGTAATTTAGACTCGCAGCCGTGCTGAGTCTATGAAGAAAGCCTGATTTTCAGTTCCGTTTTAGCATCAGAACCAACAGACATGAGATAGCATGGCTAACACGTGCTGCCTCAATATAGGGTTAAAGGCCTCATATTTCTCTGGTCTGGGGCATTTTATTTGAGAGTTTTACGGAATCTCTGCTGGCAAACCTCTGTGTATGTGAAATGAGAAACATGCATGTTGTAAAGTGTGTTCATAACATCATAAACTCATAGAGAAAAACACTCACACTTTCTCCAGACAGGATTCTCTGGACATGTTCTGAGCCAGCAGGTTCAACGCCAAGCTGAAAAGCTCTTCGGCCCACTCCTAAACACACAGAAAACATACATCGCACCGTTATCAAGTCTGGATGAACTTTAGTGCTTGAAGAGACTCGTTACAAAAGACAATCAGCAGCCGAACGCAGGAAACGGCTCATTAATGTGATCTGAAAGAAAGAACGGACAAAGACCATCAGAAATATCATCACATTCACAACCTCCATTAGGACACATTAGTGACATTAGTGTTAGTGCTTTCTTTCAGTGGTGTTTGTGGCTCTGATAAAGTGAATCAGATCGGGCTATTACTACCAAACTCTCGACGGTCAGTCGGGGACGTTTACGTTCTTGTTTCTCTGTGATTAAAGGACAGATAAAACGGCATGATTTAAGGCTGTATGTGCTGCGGTTTTTTACTGATTATATACCATTTGTTGCTTTTATTTTGGACCAGTGTCATTTAAAGCAGTTTCATTTAAAGAGAGACACTGAAGGTTTAATAGTTGTGTGTTTAGAGACTGTAAATCAAGGCTGTGGGACCCTTCAATCACGGGCTTCTCTTCTGCGGCCCGTATGCAATACTAAGCACATCACTGCATATCTTGTATCATATATCGTGTCAGAGCAGACGTTACCTTGGCCACCTCTTCGTTGAAGGCTGTAAAGTTCAGGCAGGTGATGTTGACCATGTCTGCACCGCTGACCACTGTGAGTGTCCGGTTCTCCAGCCTCCCCTCCAGAGTCCCCACATCCAGAAGCTCTCGCTGCTTGGCCTCCTGGAGAAAACACCGCAAACGCATCATGCGGTTAAAACAGTTGTCAAAAAGTGTTGAGGAAACAATACGATAAATCTGTGAAAGGGTGCGATGTGGCGCTGGATTGGACGCTGATTGGTGTGACGAACCCAACTGTTCTTCCAGACAGATCAACACAACAAAAGGACGGAAAGCACTGCACCAATCAAAGACTAACACTGCAAAACAATCTGTATTCCACAGTCCATCACACACATCTCACTCTGCTTTTACTGTTCCATTACTCAAACACCATCGCATGAGAACAGAACAGAACTTGAATCTGAATAACGACACTATTGTCTTGTGTAGAGCTGCTTGACAGCTGGATTTGAATTTGTCACATATTTGATAAAGTTTGCACCATTTGCACTTCTTCATTTTAAAAGTCTGACATTCGGTTCAGGCCCAGTTTGATCAGACCGGGGTATTTGTGGACAGAGGTTCAGACTGCATCTGTGCAGGTGTTTTGGTGCAGGTCAGACTCACGTTTGCATGGCATAGAAATTCATCAGAGCTGGACTGCAAATCCACAAAATGCCGACCTGCAGCATCTGACAGACAGTAAAAATGAACTGGACAGCATATGCAGTCGCACGCATAATCAATAAAATGAAAAGTGCTGGTTTAAACGACTATCAATCACACAGAGCGCCTGTGCTCAGACTGACATTCATCACAGGCTGAAAAATCACCGCCACTTTGTCACAGCACTGTTAATATAATGCTGCTAAAGGGGGGTCTAATGCTGTTTCATGCATTCTGACTTATTTACACTGCTAAAGAGTTGGATTCTCATGCTAAACATGACCAAAGTCTCACAAAACAGTGAGACATATAACAGTGTTTCTCAGCTGCATATTTGGGTTACACTTTAGTTTACAGTGTCCTTCACTCTCAGAAATAAAGGTACAAACGCTGTCACTGGGGCCTTTTCAAAAGGTACACTTTTAACACTGCTAAAGAGTTGGATTCTCATGCTAAACATGACCAAAGTCTCACAAAACAGTGAGACATATAACAGTGTTTCTGTGCCAAAGACACTCCTTCAGGGTTCGTATAAGTTTCAGCAAGTTTTTTTGAAGTACGGTCCTGTGTAACATCATGAAGGGCATAATACTATTTATTTATTTTTACTGGTTTGTGTGTTTTATATTTATATATTAAGACATTTACAGATGTTTCATGATTAATGATTATGAGAAACTAGTAAAAAATATTCTAGGTTCAAAAAAAGTTAACCTCAATCAACATCATCTAACAACATCACACAATTTAACAATTTCACATTAATTAATACCACAAATGATTTTTGTTATGTTAGGTTTTATGCACTTTGGTGAAACCTCCCGTTATAATCATTGAAGCTGCATTGTTGTTTATGATGAGAGTGCAGAATTCAGGGCGCGAAATTCAAAACTCCGGCGGGATGACTAATCTAAACGCTGATTGGCCACTACATTCATAAGCAGAGACATTTTACGTTATTAACTGTTACGCCCCCCAAAAAAACATTAGATACGTTAGTTTAAAGGTCATTTAAACTGTAAAAACAAAGTTTCCGATGCTTGAAAATACATTAACAAAGACATGTTTAGAAAATCTGAATTTACCTGCATATTTTCGCTCCGCATCCACGTCCTTGATTTGCTCAAACGGTTGAGATGAGTGACCCGTCTCCCGCGCCGCCGCTCCACTGCGTGTTTGAACAAACCGTATCCTTGCGCCGGGGCGGGAATTCCTCTAATTTGAACATTTTAAATCTTTTATATTTTAAATGTCCGCTTATTTTCAACAAAGATCTATGATATTATGATATGAAATTATGTGGATAAATTCGAAACGAAACGCTGAATGCATCAGGACTACTTTGTCAAGCGGAAGGTGTTGTCAGAGACCAGATAATGTTGAGCGTGTAGCTCCCATGAGACCCATTTAAATTCTGGAATTTGTGATTGTTAAAATGTATAGGCTACAGTAAAAGAAAACAAATACATTTTGATAAACGCATAAGCAGGCTAACATTGTAATACTGACAATTCAAACAAAATGAAACATCACAATAGAAAATAATGCATTTTCATTTAAAAAGTAGTTATGATCAGAACCATAATATATATATATATTCTTTGTTAAAATGTGACTATTAACCAAAAATTAAAGGTATAAGGACATATTTTAAGTGTGAAATAATCTTGCCTACATAGATCCCATAAAGGTCCCATATGTTTGGATTTCCCCCACCCCTACCATCCAATCAAACAGAGAGTGTGTGTGTGTGAGAGAGAGTGTGTGTGTGTGAGAGAGAGTGTGTGTGTGTGTGTTGGAAGCATGAAAGGAAACGCATTTACAACAAAGAACTTGTAATTAATACTCGCATCAGTTCCTCTCTGAGAGAATCTAATGTTCTCTTCCTGTTGTTCTGTGATGAGCACAAACCTATATTTATGGATAATATATTTATATATCACACCTAGACGTGTTGGTAAATCCTCAAAACATCAAATGACATCAATTTAGTTTTTGGTGATCATTTTCTATATACTATATACTGTATATATATATATATATATATATATGGCACCTTTCAAGTAATATATTAACATTTAATTAATTAAAAGAAGAGAAAACAACTTAAAACTAAAGTTACTAACACAAATGTAAAAGCCCTTGATCATGGAGTCAAGTGTTGATGTGAAGCAGTGGAGCCGGTCTCTGCTTGTGTAACTCAGTTCCGTCCATCACCGCTCACACGCTCATTCCTGCCGCGCCACGCTAAAGGTCAGCTCTTTATTGGTCGACTGTCAGGTGACGCTTCACTGACCAGGAGGATTCCACAGACTCGCTTAATGACCGCTCGCTTCAAATCCTCAGATAGACTGTTTAATTAAGCAGAAAGTGCAGCAGACGGGCCGCACGTATGGTTGAGGCCTGTCACAAACGACAGCTCTGTGTTTGAAGTGTGGAGGCTAAGCTACGGCTAACATGCTCAAGTCTCTATAATAGAGAGCCGTTCGAAGCGCTTTTGGTTCAGCTATACTTTTGGACTCTTATCGACTTTGTTTGATGAGTTCAAAGCGGTGAAATGCTAAATTTTACCGCAATCAAATGTGGGAAATCAGGAAGTAGTTTCAGCATTAATTAGGAAAATAGTGTGTCAATAATGCAAAAGGACAATAGTAAACACTCAATCTTCAGTTAAAGGCAGTTCATCATTGAATTCAGTGATGTCATCATCCAGCTCAGTTCAGTTTAAATAGTATCTTTGCAATCATTTGCAATCAAGTCCACGATATCGCTGGAAATTAAGTGTCCCCCCCCCCATGTACATATGTACTTATGTATGTAAGTACATATGTGACCTGTGCTGGCAAAATGAGTGTGAATGAATGCGCACGGGCTAATTTTGAGCTACACGCAAAAAAAGTGGAAAATGTTGATTTTAGTCAAATTCCAGGTTGTCATAAAAATAGGTTCATTAAGCCTTCGTCTAGTGATCCCAATGCTCATAAATCCCAACGCGCATAAATATGAAACCGACGGCGCACGATCCCGACAAACAGACAGAATTACAGTGTTTAAGTATTCATGCAAACATAATCTGTTATGTCTTAAGTGAACATTTTGGGAAAAACATCTGGGCCCGTATTTATCAAGCCTCTGAGAATTACTCACAAGAACACTGCTAAGATTTGACTTAAGTGTAAAAGGAGTTTACATTCAACACACATTTGACAATAAAGAATTTTCAAGAGAATACATTATGATATACACATTGGAAATGAAACATAAACACATTTTCCACCATGTCTTAGTTACAGATGTTAAACCGGTGTGCTGTTAACTGACCTAGTGTTGGGCGATTAATTGTTATCTCGTCCTATCGTCAGCCTGTGAGGTCGCAGATACATGAAAGTGAAACAACTCCAGCATAAGGCTAAAAGCAGCCTAATTTTTTAAATTTTAATTTGTATTTAACATGATAACAATTTAATAGAAACATTGTAAGTTACCAATTATAATTTCCTCAGTTATTCAAAAAGCAGCTACAGCGAGCAAAGAACATTTACATTACCACACATCCTCACAAGGTGTGTTTACATGGATATAATCGGTTTAAAAGTCCAATCCGAATGAAAATGCTCCATGTAAACACCTCAATCGGAATAAAAATGCCCAAACCGAATGAAATTGTAATCAGTTTGAGAGGGGTGGGATAAACCTTTTTGTTAACCGAACAAAATTAAAATTCTGCCATGCAAACGCGATAAACCGATTACTTTGCGGCATTCTGGAATTTGGGAACACCGACACTACAGTAGAGACTGGGAAATAGTGGAGGTAGAAATTAAAACTTAAATTATACAGTTATAAACACATTAGAATGGAGAACGCTTGCTGTGTAATAAACTGCCATATCTGCTCTCATGACCGGAGAGGAAAACAGATCTGAAATGAAGCGTAATTTTCAGCTTTTCAGCTTAGAAACAACACAATGGTGACAGTATAGCTCAATGAAAATAAACAACTTGACCAAAATTTGCCTTTGTCATTTATTTATTTATTACAGATTCATAATTTCCAATCTGCTTGAATTTATAAGTGCTCACGCCATGAATAATGTGCGAAAACACGCTTGGTAAATGTTATTTGTGATATAGCTCGTTGCGATCACTCTCCGTGTTCATAAAGCAACGCTCCTTTGATTTATTGTTCAGCAACTCTTGATAAGAAATCGTTTATTTGTTCTATTTAAGTACAGTAAAACTTTTTAGTATCACAATACAATTCATTTCAGAGCTGCACTACAGAGGGTCGTACTGTTATTTTATCCCTCAATGCTTTAACATTAAAAAATTGTGGCGAAATGATGGTGTTGATCAACTGGCTGAGTGAGATCAAACTATATTGTGTTTATTATTTTATCTGATAGATATATATTTGCAACTTAGTTAATAGAAACTGCAAACGAGAAATCAATTTGGTTCTGTGTGTGGTACGACAGAAGACAGCCGTATAATTTCTATGAATGTGTATGTGTTCTGGCCACATGACTGAGCACTCGAATTAATGCAAGGGATTCAAATATCACTCCGTTTATTCTAAGCAAGCGCAAGCAGCTATTAAAAATATTAACGCAAAAAAACACAGGCGTTTTTTCCTCTGGTGATTTGTAGGCTATTTGTTGTCATTCGGATTAGATAAAGTCCCATGTAAACAGTCCACCGAATCTTTCGATCAGAATGATTTTAATCGGAATGACAAAACAGTGTACATGTAAACGTGGCTACTGACTTCAGTCTAGTGTGAGTATTATGCACTTTAAAAAACACTCCCATAATATATAATTATATATAATCAGTGAAGCTATATGATAAATACACTGACTGCACATGTCTGCGGCGTGTTACCACCTGAGATTATCGCGGCCGCTCTAGTCTATGCTGGTGTTAATAACAGCTGCGCCGCGGCACGTTTCTAAAGCGACCCAGAAGCAGCTCTCCGCGCTGCATCGCTAAAGATAGGTGCCTAGTGTATTTTTGATGGACAATAAATAATAATAATAATAATCGTCTTGTTATCGTCAAAGGCATCAGCAACAGGCAATATCTCTGACACAATACTATCGTCTATTGGCACAACCATAAACTGACCTGCCTATATATAGCCTAGATTTTATTATATAATCAGCCACCATGGATTCCAAAAGAAAACCGAACTGGTGGGAGGAAGAAGCACTACTGCTTCTTATAAAACTTACTTATAAAATAAGAAGCTACTTATAATAGAGACTGGCAAGAGCAGCTTCCAAATCCTCAGTACTCATCTTGCTGCATCTTTAGGATCTGTCATTCAGCAGCATGGCGTTTCCTATCATTGCTATGCTGATGACACTCAACTCTACTTCTCTTTCCAGCCAGATGACCCGACGGTAGCTGCTCGCATTGCAGCCTGTCTGAGAGATATTTCTAGCTGGATGAAGGACCATCACCTTCAACTCAACCTTGCTAAGACAGAACTGCTCGTGGTCTCAGCCAACCCAGCACTTTATCACAACTTCTCTATACAGCTAGGTTCATCAACCATAACTCCTTCCAGGACAGCCAGGAACCTTGGAGTTGTGATGGATGATCAGTTAAGCTTCACAGACCATACTGCTACAACGGCCCGGTCCTGCAGATTTTCCTTATACAACATTAGGAAGATTAGACCCTTCCTATCAGAGCAAGCTGCACAACTCCTTGTCCAAGCTCTTGTTCTCTCCAGACTGGACTATTGTAATGCTCTCTTGGCGGCCTTCCCACATGTACTATCAAGCCTCTGCAACTGATCCAGTCTATCGTCTGTCTGTCTGTCCGTCTGTCTGTCTATCATCTGTCTGTCTGTCTGTCTCAAACACCCCACTGACAATTTACTGCACTGATTTTACAGACTAGCTGTACACCATTAATATATAATCATAGGTATTTGATGAATAATTTAAGGAACAGAAATATGAAATTTTTGTATAATTCAGCTGATGGCAGGAACATCATTTAACGCAGCAGCTTCGACGGTCGACTGTGTCTTCACACAAGAACACGAGACGAGTCGCAGAATCCTGACCGATCCAGCATTACGAATGATTCTGGACACAGCTAAAGTTTATACAGTACTCACCATCAACATGCTAAAACAGGAAACAGACACGGAAACACACACGCGGGCCGGACATTTATCACAACACTGCGCGCCATTCCGGCAAAGTAAATCACATTTACTGTTTGAGATAAAGAGACAGAAGAGTTTGTTATTAGGGTAAATATGTACTTTGTTTCTGTCTGTCATTCTCTGTATAACAAGACACTAAAGCACATTAATGTTCAGTTCCTATTGCTGTTAAATCTATATTGTACATCAGCTACACAAAATACCCACATTTACTTAAGTCACTGTTTTTATAAAAAGTGGAAGGAATAGTGCTTAAGGAATTTTAGGACAAACATCTGAAATGCTGTTGATACTAAAATGAGAGATACATGAGAATCTCCGGAGTCTCCTGAGCTTAGGAAAAGCAACCACTGAGCAACACATTTTTCCTATGGGTCATTTCTACTTCTAAGTGCATTAAGCACAAAATTATTTGTTCCAATTTAGTAGACTTTAGGTATACCAGTTTAGTATACTAAAAGAACAATTGCAGGGTATTTTTATTAAGCACATAAATATGTAAATGTATCTTTAGTATACTTAGCATGAAATAAATGTATTTCAAATACATTTTAGTATATTTATTTTAAATGATGGAAGACATCTTAATACTAAGACAACAGCCACACACAAAGTCACGAACTTGATTCTTTGTCAGCTTCACATTTCCGAAGCAATCCTTACAGCAAAATGTTAAGTGCCCTCCGATCATCCCACATTGCTCTTATTGAGGAGTCTCAGGACAACGAAAGTGTTCACAGGAAGATTTCCCTGCGACAGATGCTGTCTGGAATAATTTAAAAGACTGTGATTTTAAGACGTGTTCCTGCTTCTCAAATATTGATTAATACACATGTCTGTGAACACGCAATTTTATACTAACTCTATATTGTTCGAGATGATCTACTATTTTGATATTTCTACGCATATTTACTATGCTCTAAACAGTCTATGGGCTTATGGATTAAATTTATCGGCAGAAGAATGGCATCACGCTCACACCCCTAACCCGCAGTCAAATCACAGGAAATAAAGAAGTTATAGTTCCAGACACTGACATGACTAAAACAGACTACTTGTACACCTGTGAAAGCAGACTTGTACTGTTGCATTATTGTCATATTTCTGTGGAACATGTCTGTGTGGGTCAATAAAGAATAAAGTTTTTCATGTACTTTAGGGTTTGTAGACCAGGAATCAACGATTCTCAATGCATTTGTGCAACTTCATCACACAACCATGGCAAACAAATGAGGCACTGTTGCGCTGCTGTGTTTCCAAAGAAAAGAACAATCTGCCCAAGACGGAAACACGAATCACTGCTAGGAAGCAGAAGGCACCTGTTGCTGGACGAGAAGATGCAGAGCAAAAGAAGAACTCGATGTTCCCGTCCCCTGCGGTGGATCGGTGCCTTGGCAATGGCACGTCTCTCATTGTGCTTTGTGTTAGAAAGGGACCCAAGAACGAAAGAGGCTGGGAAAAGCTGGGAATCTGCAGTAAAACTGACAAACACTGGCCAGTGCCTTAGAAATACAGCAGGGCCTTAAGCTCAGCATGGTAGCTATGGCAGCAGCAGCTTGCAGCTCTGACATTACTGCACTTTTACACACCACCCCATTTACTGCCTTTTACAAACGGCCACATTTGTAGTGTAAACCAAAAGTTTAAAAGCGACAAGCAAGGGCCTGTTTTAAGAAACTGTCTTACATTTACATTGATTCATTCAGTTTCCAGAAAAATGCAACATTTTACACATCACGTGCAATAGGGTTGGGCCGATAGACGATGCCATCGTTCATCGCAGATGGCTGAGAGACATCACGATCTTGAGCTGACATCGTGACCCCCCCCCCATACCCCCCACAATCCA
>NW_015665840.1:49467-50226 GCF_001515625.1 Sinocyclocheilus rhinocerous | reverse complement strand
ACTAGGGTTGGGCCGATAGACGATGCCATCGTTCATCGCAGATGGCTGAGAGACATCACGATCTTGAGCTGACATCGTGACCCCCCCCCCATACCCCCCACAATCCACCGCATCCCGACGTGTATACGACGTGTATACAGAACCCCTAAAGGGAATAAATATGAGATGGGAGGAAAATACATATTTTAATAATTTCTCTCGCAGTTATATCATTGGGTAATTATACTGTATATTATACATCAGGGAGCCGCTATTATGCCTGGCATTGAATGCATGATTGCTTTTTAGTTTCACTTTCACTTTCGAGATTCGCGATCGCACGTAGTCTGTTTATACTATGGAGCGGCAGTACTTACCACACATTTTACAAGATTAGATGTTTGTCAGTGGTGCTCAGGATCTGCAAATCATTCGCCATCGTCCTCAGTCATCTCTCCTTACTCTGTTTATGTGGTAAGTGAAATTTTATGTACTGTAATGTAACAGGCAACCGTTAGCAATCGTTTTCTGAATACAGATTCACGCATTGGGCACACCCCACATGAGGACCAGGTGAACACAATTAGAGAAACAAGGACAAGACCACAGCTAAACAAGCGGGTGTGGTAACACAAGACAAGCAGGTAGGAAAAACTTGGAGAAGGGTATAACTGCAGCCTGGAGATCTCCAAATGGGGGCGGGAACTCCAAAACGGGGTGGGAGCTCCAAAATAGGGCGTGGCTTCCTCCCATTGACAGACAGGCACATGACACGCATGC
>NW_015665840.1:31292-49227 GCF_001515625.1 Sinocyclocheilus rhinocerous | reverse complement strand
TTAAGATGGATATGCTTAGAACAAAGCGATAGAGTAAACTCTTTCCCCTGCGCTGCGCTGGGACGGCTCGCGGGAGAGCTCGTGGGTGATTCCCGTTTACATCATGAAGCAGAGGTTCAAACTCCAGTCCAGTTGGGCTCTGCTCTCACGGAGAATATTTACTTATATTGCATATTTTATTTTAGATGAACTAGAAACAATGTTTAATTTATAAAGTTTTATTTTGAAATGTAAGTCAATAACAATTGGCTGGAGCCAGAGCCAATGGTGAAAGTCTTTTGGAGATCTCCGGTGTTACGAGATTTTCGGTTTCAGTGGGCGGAGCAAAACATTACACAAAGAATGCCTGCAATCATTCAGTCAGGGACGACTGCACACAACGTGCACTGTAGACTAATAAAAACATTATAAACTGTTACGAAATGATAAACAAATGTAGTTTGTGCAACACTGTAAATATATTTACCTTTTTTAAAAAAAAAATATATATATATATATTATATATATATCCCATTAAACTGCTGAGATACAAGGAGCGTGAACTGAAATTCTCAGTTCCACCTGGTTCCACGCGCATGTCCGGGAAACTCATGAATATTAATGTATGCCCCGCCCACTGAAACAGAAAATCTCGGAAACCGAAAATCTCGTAACACCGGTCTGCAGTTATATCTACTTGAAAACTTCAGCATCGCTGCTCTGATTTCTTGGGATTTACAGCTAGAATTCAGTCAGAACATCTGCTTTACCAGCTTTGATGGTAGTTGTCAGAATAAGTCAAAAGTCATGCCACCAAATCAGTACATCAACATGTTGTGTGGTAAACTATGAGGAAAGTGATGGAGAAAAAAACTCTGTTCTGATTTAGTAAATTTCTCCTTTGATTGGTCACCATTTCTATCGGCAAAACCAAGAAACACAAGCAAAAAAAGTCAGGAGAGTAACACAAACATCGCTCCACATGTCTGCTCATGTAAAAAATATATTTCTATAACTCTTTTCACAGTACACATTTTTGAAAAGCAGCTTCACACATATCATGATGTTCGTGTTTATAATATCTTAAAATCTTCATATCTTCTGTAGTTGTATTTAGCAGATTAGAGCTGGACAATAATATAGTTCCATATTGAGACGATATAAACAATCAAGCGCACTGAGATTTGATGTGTCGCTTTATGTGAGTGCATGCAGATATGTATGCAGATAAAGTTGGGCCTACTCATATATATCCAACTTCATATAAAGAGCTGGGCAGTAATATATTTACATTACAATATTGTATTTTTCAAATTGCTTATAATTTGCATCTGTTTTTATTTTTAATAACAAAAATAAAATACCGAAATAAAGTGAAACAAGATTTCAGCCAGTGCCTTTTTTTGGCATAAATGGTCTGTCATTCTTTTTTCTCTTATCTTTTGTTACCTTGCATAGATATTTTTTTAATAGAGGAATTAATTTAGCTCAATGACTTTCAAAATAGTGAGCTAAAAAAACAGCAAAAAACAGAGCTGTGATAAAATTGTACATCTTGATTTTTGCCACACTGTCCACCTGTATTCTGAGCTTCTAAAGCTACTGACATACTGACAACCTTCAGCTGTCTAACAGCATTTCTGTCCACTCATTAAAGCGTTTCTCTAAGAACCATTGACCGGAGCTGCCGTCGCTCATCCTCAACTTCACTTCATTCTGGGTCCGCTGAGACCATCACTGGTTGACTTCTGCTTCTACACTGAAACTACATTAAATCCATAAACTACACAAGAAAATTAGTCATCACCAGCCCACCTGCTGAGAGAAGGTGTGGAGACCAGGTGTGGTCACAATTACCCAGACTTCGTCTCTCAGCGGATCGAGGCTTCTACGGTTTCACCAGCACAAACAAGCGTAATTTGATAAAGGCTTTAGGGAATCTAACGAACAAACCTGAACAGGGGCCTACTGTATACGGAGGAATGCGGGCAGATCTGCTGCTGGATAAAGGCTTTTGTCAGGCCTCTCTGGTGTCCAGGCAGACTGTGAGAACCCAGAGAAGAAGAGCTGGACTCTGAGCCTTCTGTCTCAAACAGATTATGTGCAATTAAACTGATTGACTGCCTGGAGAAAATGAAGTATCCGCATAAGGCCATCAGTAGATCGAGCTGTGCTGGGCTTTCAGGCTTTCCCAGCATTCACATTAGCCAATTCTAACAATTATGAAACTCACTGCTTTAAAATTCTCTCAACAGCATCACTGACGAACACAAAACAGCTCCTCAGAGATCTGCTTACAGTCAACCTTTCTGTATCAATGACTAAAATATTCTCTGTAGATGATTCCACTTTGGTTCCATGGGCTTCATTTCTGAGCAAGAAAAAGCAAGCATGAAGCCTGTATTGAATGCTATATGAAATCAGTATTGAAGAGATTTGACATGAAGCTGCTGATCGTGACCTAAGATCAATTTCATCAATTAAAGCAAACAGTTTGTGTTCTAAAAAACAAACAAATCATAAACACCATGAACACAGCCACAGCGCACTTATCACACAGTACGCTGGATTTAATACGACATCCCTGTGAACTTGACATGTGATTTCACCATGAATGTCATTAAAAAAATCAACTATATGATGAATTGCTTTCTGCATTTAAATTAATTTATTTAGCAGATGCTTTTATCCAAAGTGACAAAAAAGTGAAGAACATCACAAATTATTTATCATAAAGCCACAATATTTGAGTTAAAAGTATGAACTATATCAGTACATGAGCTATAGCAGAGGTGAAATGCAGAAAAGAAAAGGAGAATAATTTATTATTATATACAGTATTTATTTATTATGAATCCCATTAGCTAAAGGTCGCAGGCCGCCGGTCTCTTTGTCTGTCAAAAAGACATTATTTAATTTAAAGCACATTTATTTGTATACTTACTTTCGAATACTGCAGATTCCTCTAAACAAAAACCAACTCACTGACACTGTCTGTCTGTTTTATAGAATGATGGAAAAAGAATCATGCATTTATTTGTTGATGTTTAATGAAAAAAACATGAAATTATCAGATTACCAAACACAAATTCACAGTTTACTGCAAAACATGAGCAGACGTCCTAAAACACACACACACACACACACACACACACACACAAACACAGACACACACACACACACACACACACAAACACAGAGACAAACACACACACATACAAACAGAGAGACAAACACAAACACACACACGCAAAGAGAGGCAAACACACACACACACACAAACAAACAGAGAGACAAATTCGCACAGAGAGACACACACACACACAGAGAGAGACACACACACACACAGAGAGAGACACACACACACACAGAGAGAGACACACACACACACAGAGAGAGACACACACACACACAGAGAGAGACACACACACACACAGAGAGAGACACACACACACACAGAGAGAGACACACACACACACAGAGAGAGACACACACACACACAGAGAGAGACACACACACACACAGAGAGAGACACACACACACACAGAGAGAGACACACACACACACAGAGAGAGACACACACACACACAGAGAGAGACACACACACACACAGAGAGAGACACACACACACACAGAGAGAGACACACACACACACAGAGAGAGACACACACACACACAGAGAGAGACACACACACACACAGAGAGAGACACACACACACACAGAGAGAGACACACACACACACAGAGAGAGACACACACACACACAGAGAGAGACACACACACACACAGAGAGAGACACACACACACACAGAGAGAGACACACACACACACAGAGAGAGACACACACACACACAGAGAGAGACACACACACACACAGAGAGAGACACACACACACACAGAGAGAGACACACACACACACAGAGAGAGACACACACACACACAGAGAGAGACACACACACACACAGAGAGAGACACACACACACACAGAGAGAGACACACACACACACAGAGAGAGACACACACACACACAGAGAGAGACACACACACACACAGAGAGAGACACACACACACACAGAGAGAGACACACACACACACAGAGAGAGACACACACACACACAGAGAGAGACACACACACACACAGAGAGAGACACACACACACACAGAGAGAGACACACACACACACAGAGAGAGACACACACACACACAGAGAGAGACACACACACACACAGAGAGAGACACACACACACACAGAGAGAGACACACACACACACAGAGAGAGACACACACACACACAGAGAGAGACACACACACACACAGAGAGAGACACACACACACACAGAGAGAGACACACACACACACAGAGAGAGACACACACACACACAGAGAGAGACACACACACACACAGAGAGAGACACACACACACACAGAGAGAGACACACACACACACAGAGAGAGACACACACACACACAGAGAGAGACACACACACACACAGAGAGAGACACACACACACACAGAGAGAGACACACACACACACAGAGAGAGACACACACACACACAGAGAGAGACACACACACACACAGAGAGAGACACACACACACACAGAGAGAGACACACACACACACAGAGAGAGACACACACACACACAGAGAGAGACACACACACACACAGAGAGAGACACACACACACACAGAGAGAGACACACACACACACAGAGAGAGACACACACACACACAGAGAGAGACACACACACACACAGAGAGAGACACACACACACACAGAGAGAGACACACACACACACAGAGAGAGACACACACACACACAGAGAGAGACACACACACACACAGAGAGAGACACACACACACACAGAGAGAGACACACACACACACAGAGAGAGACACACACACACACAGAGAGAGACACACACACACACAGAGAGAGACACACACACACACAGAGAGAGACACACACACACACAGAGAGAGACACACACACACACAGAGAGAGACACACACACACACAGAGAGAGACACACACACACACAGAGAGAGACACACACACACACAGAGAGAGACACACACACACACAGAGAGAGACACACACACACACAGAGAGAGACACACACACACACAGAGAGAGACACACACACACACAGAGAGAGACACACACACACACAGAGAGAGACACACACACACACAGAGAGAGACACACACACACACAGAGAGAGACACACACACACACAGAGAGAGACACACACACACACAGAGAGAGACACACACACACACAGAGAGAGACACACACACACACAGAGAGAGACACACACACACACAGAGAGAGACACACACACACACAGAGAGAGACACACACACACACACAAACAAACAAACAGAGAGACAAACACACATATGCACAGAGAGACAAACACACACACACACACGAACACACAAACAAACAAACAGAGAGACAAACACACATATGCACAGACAGACAAACACACATACACACACGCACACGCAGAGAGAGACAAACACACTCTCTCTCTCTCTCTCTCTCTCTCTCTCACACACACACAGAAACAACAACTATGAGAACATTATTTTTCTTGCTGTTATGTTTTCCTGACACGTGTTTGGATGATTCATCTGAGCGCCCACAGCTGCTGTTTTCTCTAAAGGGCAAAGAGCTCCATCAAATTAATGTAACGTGAGAGGGAGGGCATATGCTAATTAACCTACATTACCTGACCAATGCACTGCACAGGATGCCTGGATTACCCTGACAAACTAATGCCGAGTTCACACTGCACCACCAGTCTCGCTCGAGAACTCCTTCTCGTAGGGTTCTCGCTTTATTTCCTTATCACTTCTCGCGTGTGTTTTGTTGTGAAACGTAGTTTGCGGACCAGACAGAGCTGTCGTGGATTCTTCCTATTGTGAAGTCATGCAGTGTGAAACCCCCTGTCGCAGATCCATCGTGCAGTGTGAACACAACAGCAACTGAATGCTACCCCAGATAGTCACGCAGTGTGAAAACAACGAGTTTGAAAATCGTGCAGTGTGAACTCGGCATAAAAGTACTGCGGTATTACCATATCTCTTATACCACAGCCAGAGGAGCGTTCTGTGAGGAAACTTCTGTCATCTGCAGACTAGTTTAGTCAACACTCATCTCACGGCAGGGTTTTCCTGATGCCATCATCTTCTGGTGGCTGTTTTATATTCAGGTCAGGTGACTTCATGAGTCATGATGTGAACGGACAGCGCCACAGGACCGACTGCTGCAAGCCAAGGCATAAACGGAAAATCAAAACCGCTCACATACGCAAAAGCCAGTTCTGTTCTCTGAGCATGTGGCCGACGAGTGATTTTATGGGACAACAGGACATCATGTGACGCTTGGAAGAGAGCTGGAGCATTTAACCCTTGTTCAAACGCTCATCATTCTACTGATCTGGAGCTGAATCCTCTGTGAGTGTTACCAATCAAAGTATCTAAAGCTCATTGATCTTTATAAATGGCGTTCACGAGTGTTCATAGATACTGTGTGACTAAACGCTTTCATTGAGACGATGTGAAGCACACACACGGCTCTCTCTCCAGCCATCAATCTTTGACCCTGCTGTAAGGCCACTATCATGATGTGGGAAACAGTGTTTTTCCATATTCTGAGCAGTGACTGTTGAAGTGACCTATGCCACCGCTGCTCTGTAAACAGGACAATCTCATAAGTCCTCAGCAGCTCTCGTGATGCTCTTCAACATCTCACGACGTCTCAGACCGCTGCGCTTTACAATGACGCTATTCTCACATCAGCACTAATGAATTCTGGGAACCGGAAACCATCGGCTCTTTCCAGTTTCAAAGTGCAATCATCTAAACGCTTCTCTGTCCACCGCAACTGCTGCGAGATGCTGGACGCTCTCAAGTGTGTTGTTTCTGACAGCTAAAGCAAATCTGTGGTTGTATTTCATGCACTCACATACATGATCTCCAGTTTTCTTCAGCTGTTTGTGAAACCTGAAATCTTACTGGAATATATTTTGCTTTTTGTCAGCATACTCCTCTCAAGACATCCCTGAATTAATAATCATACAGCATTTGCAGCAGGAATGAACAGACAACAACATCTGTTCAGTTTCATCTCGTGGAGCGTTAGTACAAACACAAGCTCAGCTCTTGGCTGCAAGAACAAATGATCGACACAGAAACACATGTAAATGCTGTATTATTACCTTTGGCGTCTTGGCAAATCTCCCATTTCTCGTATCCTTGATGAGCGAGACGTCTAACAGGTCGGTCTCCTGCAATCACAAATGAGATTTATGAGTATTATGAGAACAGCGTGTTTAAACTTGCGTCCACAGCACAATTATGAAAGACAATAATGTAATAAAACGAAATAAATATAATCATGACATATGATGGGAAACAGGTTGCTTCTTGCTCTTTTGAAATAAAAGATTTAGACGTTGTGTGTCTTAAAGTGACAGCGTACGGGTCAGAGGAAGGTCAAGGCCGTTGTCAGCCAATCATTACAGAGTAAGGGACAAAGAGGGGCAGAAAACATTGTTTTTGAAGCAAAAACCTTAAATGCACATCAGCTGAGCCGTCCAGAATGAACGTAGCATTTAACCAGAGCCACGCTCACTTTATAACCACAGCTTAAATATCAGCAGGGATTGAAGGACCTTTAAAGATCCATTATTGATGTTGAGAACGAGAGATATGGAGAGACTGCTGGGAAAAGACGCCTCAAGAGAAACATCACCGGCTATTATAACATGTTGTGAGTCATTTGACATTGTGGATTGATCGAATTTCAATCCTGAATGTACAAACGTGCATCTGTGCATATCCAGCGATATTTCTTAACTTTGTTTACCAAGAATGAGAATTCCTCACAAACCTGTTTGTTTCTACTGTGGAAGACAAAATGAATGTTTCTGAATAGTCTTCACGCACCTCTGAACACTGACTTCAGACAGAGCAAATGTTGACAGAATGTATAATTTCTTCAAATGTCTTTACTTTTAATACTCCTGTTAGCAGTTACCAATAGTGTTATCAGTGAGATCATGCATGTTTGGATCCAGAAGAAAATACTAACTGTGGACATGACGTTGTCTACTGCAGTCCACTGTACTGAACCACAACAAAGTTCAGTAGCTTTATCATATCAACATATGATACGACGATAACGCTCTCTACAGCTGACTAAGGTCAGGGTTCAGAACCTTTTGTTTGCGTCTCTGAGAAGTGTTTAAAACAGTGAGACAAACGTTTAAATAAACTCTGTTTCATAAAAGAGCCACACGCAAAGGTGCAAGTGACGCTCTACAGGACACAATGACACGAGGCCAGTCCTGTCCTCCACACTGTCTTCTGTTCACAAAAGCTGAAATAGATACTGATGAAAACTGACATTTATAGGCTGTGGAAAATAGCTGATTTCTGTTCAACATCAACATTTTGGAGGAGCTAATGACTGAAGTTGATGCGCACCGCTTCTAATCTGTTTTACCCGTCACTGGCTACGTTTACATGCACAAGTTTTGTTTCAATCGGACTGAATTCATTCGATTGATGAATCTGAATGTAGTGTTTACATGAACGCTAAATAAAGTGATCGGGTTGATGTGCGTGTTAATATGTCACAAGCTTCAAATCGGAATTGATTTTTTTAACATGTAAACGTAGCCACTGTTTCTGCATCCAGAGCACAAAATGATCAAGCTAGACATCAGACAGATGACCTGCTGATTCATATCTCTAACTAAAATGGTTTCAGTCGGATCGCTGCTGTAGGGAAGCTCCTGTAGTTTGAATGCACAGCTTTATATCAGTCCACCAGGAAACAAAGTCCAAAGTTCAAGAGTCAACAGAGGGATTTGACAGCGTTCGGTGGGTTCTTTAACAGATAGTCATGAAGTGTTTTCTTTGAGCCACGCTGAGACACCCTTGAGCAGAACCATATGTTCCCTTCTGTTATGTCGATTTACCCAAATGTCACCTAAACATACGATTGTCATTAATACAGTCTCTTGTGACTATGCTGAGAGTAAAAAAAAAATCTGGTTACACATTACAGAAAACCACATGTGCCTGTATGCAAATATATTTCCAAGCTTCTCATGAGTGTAATGGTGCAGTTTTATAGACCTGTCGAGAAGGAAATGAAAACAGAACAGTTTCTGTGAGTAATAAGAGGGTTTGTGATGTAATGATCGATGTTAATGGTGCATTCTGTCTTTACAGAGCAAAACATCAAGATGTAGGAGAGCAGCAGTTGGTGGCACTGAAAATTATCTGATTTTGTGTATTACTTAAATAATTGATAAAGGACAAGGGAAATGGTCGAGGGAGCTGTAAAGTTTGCATATGGTTGTGTAACATCTACCAACAAAACTAAACTGCCCTTGCATTGTTTTTAGAGGTACTGTAGCCACATTTCCATTCTTATGAATACATAATGAGCAGCTGTAGAGTTAAATGTATTTGAACTCATGTGGCCCCACTGTGTATCTCCTGCAATGGGAGAGATGATTGTTCTCACACACACACACACACACACACACACACACACTGGGGCGGTACGACTGGCAGCTTCACACAGCGCTGGGTCTTTTTAAAAACACTTCAAAGCAGGACCTTTATGCTGAGGCTGGAAATGCTAACCTTTGACTGGAAACACCTCCCACTGCAAACAGCCAACACTACATTGATTGAGGGAGACCCTCCGCTTTAAACTCAAATGAATCAAAAGGAAACTGATTATATCTGGGGAAGAGGACTTTTACCCCCGGTTTCACAGACAAGGCTTAAGCTAGTCCCAGACTAAAATGCATGTTTGAGCTGTCTCAACTGAAAATATCTTGCTCTGACATATCTTAAAATATGTCAGTGTCATTGTTCTGTGTCAAGATGCACACCTGTAATGTTTTCTTCTAAGGCATTTCTGTAAAAGTTGCTTAAATATCTTAATTTAACTAAGGCCTAGTCCTGGCTTAAGCTAAGCCCCGTTTGTGAAACCGGGCCTTTATGTCTTAAGCCAGAACGTTTTTCATCGCATGATGGGACAGATCTGTAGATGGGTCTTCTTTAGGGTGGCAGTGAGTTATTGTGAAGGCCTGGAACTTTTACATTTGCATCGAAAACCAAATCACAGCATATGAGTGTAGTCAGACTTCTTACTATCCACATAAAGTTCTGACTGCATTGTAATATATTCTGACTACAAACCACCCAGTTTTAAATGTGATATTTGGGGGCAATTAAATCTAAAATCTTGGAACAGAGGAAACAGGCATTGTTAACCTATGGCACCCTTAGAGGGATAGTCACTGGCACGCGAGCAATTCCCAAACAGATGTATGTGTATAAAGTCCATCACATCTGTATATACACCTGAGTTGGAATATGGACTGACGTGACCAGAACAATCCTTCACTGTCAGGAAGAGGAAAGAACGACAGAACTTGTACAGTCAGCAGCAGACATGCTGTCAAAGCAACGTGTACGTCAGCAGCATCATTACCTGCTGTATCAAGGTCAGTCTCCATCTATTTAAAACTCTGCTCTCGTTACGCCAGCGCAACACTATCCTGTGCCGTCTGCCATGCTTCAGGTAACGTCAACCAAAACCACCAGTAAACCAGCCGATGTCTTTGTGGTAGCAGAGCTATGGTAAGCACGGGGGAGACACAACTGTGCCTCAGGATCTAAATTAGTCCTATACGGTATGACAAGCAGCCCTGTTAGCCACAGTTCAGCTTCAAAATAACCCTGTGAATCACAATATCATATTCTCTCTCTACATGTCCACAATACAGAGACTCTATCGGTGCACCCTTCAATTTGCATTGATTTCTGTGATAGTTGTTCCTTATGTCCTTCAGAAAAATCCTCCAGCTCCTACACATTCTTAGTTTTTCTGCACATTTGAGCTCTTCTCAACAGTGACTGTGTGACGAGGAGATCCAGCTTTCACTAGAACAAGGGTCTCATACACAACTATTACACACAATATGAAGGATTAACAGGATGATCTTTTGATATTAAATAAAAGAATAAGATCTTTTATCTGTTATATTTGTGTACATCTTGGAGGGTTTATAATCTATGTATAAATATATGCTTGAAACAAACTACATGCAAACTGCCTTAAAGCTGTGTGAAGTGTTACCAAAGGAGATTTTAAAGGAAAAGATTAATTAATATGTCAACTGATGAATTAAAAACCTGAAAAAACATCTTCACTTTACAGCATTTTTTCAAAAGTCTTAACAGTACCGTATTTTTCATGCAGATAGGTTGTTTCCAGTATCTTGGAGAAGCTGTCACAGTTCTTCTCTGGAGTTAGAGACAAAGACACAGAAGCCAAACCTTGTGCTCTGAAGACGTTATTTCTGCAGATAGGTTTCTGATGCTTAAACTAGTCTTGTGACATGCCATTGTTCGTTCTATTTGTTTCTACTTTAATGCTGGATGTAATGGCTGTTGTTATCAGTTTCTTGTTCTTTCCTTTCTCTCTCGAGGAACAATGACGCAGGGGGCCAGTATTTTAGGTATGACAGGCCCGTGTGTCAGCGCCGGCCCCAAAGCACCTGCTTGCCGTTTAAATTTGATACCCTCTTATCGTTCTCCAAATTGAATTGACTACTCACGAGAAAAAAAGACGTGTGACCTACATCTCTGACACACTTAAAAGAGAAAGCAGAAATGGAGCAAAAGAAGAGGATCAAGGGAAAAGGAAGGAACAACCAAAAACTCCTCCAGTCCTTCAACCATCACAGATCAGCTAAACTACCTCAAATCCTCCAGGGTTCAGACTGAGTCGTCACCGAAACACTAGTTACTGTAAAGTGTAAAAAACATCACCTTATCCTGGTTCCATACATGCAAACCCTCAAACAGGGACACAAAGCAATCTCCAGTGAGTTAAATCAAAGTCACGTAAACGAAAAATCAAAAGTGCTGTTTCTACAAAATCTATTCATCAAAAACCTTGTTATCAGATTTTGAAGTGAGGATTAATTAAGACTGTGTGAATAAAGCATCTCTCCCCAGCAGACTGAAGGCTGGTGTTCAGATCTTGGATTAACTTTAATACAAACCAGAGAACAGTGTGACGGTGAGGAGAAATTGGATTCTGGTACCTGGGCATTAAAAGACCTTTGAAGAATGGAAAGCTAGATTTAGACTGGCCTTTTAAAAAGATTATAACACATCCAGGGATCAAAGGACTCGGTGTAACGATGTGTTACACTTTCAAAGTATTTTTTAAGTTAATAAGCATTTAAATGTAAAAATCTAGCAGACACGTTACTACTGACGAACCGTCTAAAAATGTCCACAGAATGCAGGGCTCAAATCTACCTGTGTGTCGAGTTGAGAAATGTTGGAAATGTTGTGGAAAAACTTGTTCCATCTTTACAGCAGCAGGACAATGATCACTACAGGAGCGAATGCTGCATGTATGGCTGCACATGTGAGTAAGGTAGTCCTGCTGTAGACTAAAATAAGTATTATAATGCGATTCTGGCAATAGCAGCATGATTTCAGTGAGAATTACGACTGTTGATGGACAATAAACATCAGCCCTTCCTGACATCTGACATCTCTGAGCTCAATTTTTGACCAAACGCTCACAGAGGCCAATGTAATGTGTGCTTTGGCTAAACCGTGCCGTGAAAGGGACAGCTCACCTGAAAGCGGGGCTGTCCAATCCTGTTCCTGGAGATCTACGGTCCTGCCAAGTTCAGCTCCAGCCCTGATCAAACACACCTGAAGCAGCTAATTAATCTCCTCAGGAGCACTTGGTAATTACAGACAGCTGTGTTGGAGCCGGGCTGGAACTGAAGTCTGCAGGTACCTGGATCTCCAGGAACAGGATTGGGCACCCTTGATCTAAAAGTGTAAATTTGCTGTTAATTTACTCACCCTCAGGCCATCCAAGATGTAGGTGACTTTTCTCTTCAGCAGAACAGTGAAGAAGATTTTTAGCTGAAACCGGGTTCTTTGGTGATTCATAAAATGCAAGTCAGTGGCTACCGTCACTTTGAGATTAAAAAAAAAGTGTATCAGGGACCACAAAATGAATACCTAATGATATATGAACCAGTTCACCAAATCAGACTGAAGCGTCTGAAACATTTCATCCAAATCCAATCTCATTTTTAAGTGACTTTTCTTTCTCAGAGGAGAACTGGCCCCCGACTGAGCCTGGTTTCTCCCAAGGTTTTTACTCCATTCTGTCACCGATGGAGGCTTGGTTCCTCTGGCTTGCTTAGTTGGGGACACTTCATTTCCAGCGATATTGTGGACTTGATTGCACAGACACTATTTAAACTGAACTGAGCTGGATGATGACATCACTGAATTCAATTATGAACTGCCTTTAACTGAACATTGAGTGTTTACTATTGTCCTTTTGCTTTATTGACACACTAATGCACTAGCTACACCAGCTCAAATTCACACGTCCTGAATGGAGGAGTAGCCTCAGCTTAAGTTAAGTGTCTTTCCCAAGGGCATAATGGTGGTACTTTCACTTACAAGCGCAGATCTTTAACAAACATGTCCTGACCGTCTCCTGCTGCAGTCATTGTAAGATCTCACACTTTGAGTCAACGGTCTGTTTAGTGTGATGCAAATCCACACCGAAAAATGAAAGTCAGCCCGCTGCTGTACAGTTCTCTGTTTTGAATCTATTCAAATCAGCATTAGTTTGCTGAAAACTTTTAATAATATAGATGCCTATGTGCTGATCTCACAGCACAGAGAAGGCGGCAGTAATTTTGGTTTTTCCATGTAAGTTTGGAATGAGAGAGGTCTAAATGCAAATAATACATTATTTATTTATTTATTTGCATTTGGATGTTTTTTCCTATTTATAATGATAATCAAAGCCATCCTCTCTGACTCAATCAGTGTTGAGCAGTAGTGTTACTTTGATTATCTGTTAGTTTGACACATTTCTCACTTTAGTGTTAGGTTAGGAGTTAAAATATTTATTAAATCATGTAACTTGTCAACAGCAAAGCTGTACTGATATAGCAGCAGGAAATTACTGACTAAAGCTGTTACATTTTTCTTTTACATGCACAGTTTAAAGTGCCTTTCTCTCTCACACACACTAAACTCGATCTCTCTTTCTCTCTCTCTCTCACTCACACACACACACACACGAACTGGCTTCACCAATCTTCTCTCTCACACACACACACACACACACTCTCTCTCTCTCTCTCTCTCACACACACTCTCCTCTCTCACACACACACACACACTGAACACTCTCTCTCTCTCACACACACACACACACTGAACACGCTCTCTCTCTCACTCACACACACACACACACTGAACACGCTCTCTCTCTCACTCACACACACACACACACTGAACACGCTCTCTCTCTCACTCACACACACACACACACTGAACACGCTCTCTCTCTCACTCACACACACACACACACTGAACACGCTCTCTCTCTCACTCACACACACACACACACTGAACACGCTCTCTCTCTCACTCACACACACACACACACTGAACACGCTCTCTCTCTCACTCACACACACACACACACTGAACACGCTCTCTCTCTCACTCACACACACACACACACTGAACACGCTCTCTCTCTCACTCACACACACACACACACTGAACACGCTCTCTCTCTCACTCACACACACACACACACTGAACACGCTCTCTCTCTCACTCACACACACACACACACTGAACACGCTCTCTCTCTCACTCACACACACACACACACTGAACACGCTCTCTCTCTCACTCACACACACACACACACTGAACACGCTCTCTCTCTCACTCACACACACACACACACTGAACACGCTCTCTCTCTCACTCACACACACACACACACTGAACACGCTCTCTCTCTCACTCACACACACACACACACTGAACACGCTCTCTCTCTCACTCACACACACACACACACTGAACACGCTCTCTCTCTCACTCACACACACACACACACTGAACACGCTCTCTCTCTCACTCACACACACACACACACTGAACACGCTCTCTCTCTCACTCACACACACACACACACTGAACACGCTCTCTCTCTCACTCACACACACACACACACTGAACACGCTCTCTCTCTCACTCACACACACACACACACTGAACACGCTCTCTCTCTCACTCACACACACACACACACTGAACACGCTCTCTCTCTCACTCACACACACACACACACTGAACACGCTCTCTCTCTCACTCACACACACACACACACTGAACACGCTCTCTCTCTCACTCACACACACACACACACTGAACACGCTCTCTCTCTCACTCACACACACACACACACTGAACACGCTCTCTCTCTCACTCACACACACACACACACTGAACACTCTCTCTCTCTCTGTCACACACACACACACACACACAGACACTAAACTCTCTCTCTTTCTCTCTCTCTCTCTCACACACACACACACACACACACACACACCTGCACACAAAGACTGAAATGCCAGGAGCTGCTACATATATATGAAAAAAATTAATCTGCTTAATAGTTTCAGCAAACATTTTATATTTAGATACGTTGGACATCGGGTTATTTCAACAGTCAAAGTCAGCGTAAAAATAGTTTGCAGTATGAAAAACACAAGCAACTTAACACTACTAACCTGCAAACAGTGTGTGAATTCACAATGTGCTTTATGAGAGGTTGTGGCCGTCTGGGATCTGGCATAAGGTCATGCTCATGTACAAAGTGAAGGCAGAGAAAAATAGAGAGCACATCTTCATCTTCCCTGTGTGGCAAGAAAACATGACGCAGAGACAGCTGTCTTATTTAGGCTCCAGCTGATTGATTGCAATCTATGCAGCATAGTTATTGTTTTTCTCTTGACAATGAACACATCTTCGTCAAAGCAATGTCCAAGATTTGTCATCTGCTGTTGCACCAGGACTAATAACTAATGCTTTGGACAGCCACCCCACTTCCCTAATACACGAGGAACTGTCCTAGACTGTTCTGCTATATGTCATTGTATATCGTGGCCCACACCGTGTTTGTCAGCTGTGGACAGTAAACTTTGGTTAGGCCACAGGTGAAGTGATCTCTTCCAGCCTCTTCCAAAGACCTGCCCTGCACCTTATTTTGTGAACAGACCTTTTCTTCTGGAGAGAGTACGAGAGACCTGCCAAGTGCTGGTGAGCTGATGTTAGGTGACCTTCTCACAGTACAGCCTGGATTCATTGAGCAAAAGTGCAGTGAACATGAAGCGTGCTCTGTGAGCATATCAGACAGTGCAGGGCAGAAAACAAGAAAACAAGTGAATGGAGAAGGTGATGATCACTGTTTTCTCCAGAGCTCTTTACAGCTGAATTGCACTACTATAATTGATGATCTATGCGCAGTTATTGAACAAAACCCAATCAACACTAAACTGGCCTCAGCTGAACAATGACAGTATTGTTTTTTTTGGCCCTGCTTTATAGCAGAACTGATCTCTGAACCATCACTGAATCATTATTTTCCTGTTTATCACTGTAAAGCTGCTTTGAAACAATCTGTAGTGTATAAAGCACTATATAAATAAAGGTGACTTGACTTGACTTGGAAGAAAGGAGGCTATGATTCTGAAGAGCTGCATTTGTGTGGCACAAGTTTTCAAGATCTGGCAGTGAAGGTGTCTCTCGTAGTAAGCAAAGACTTGAGCGCTGCAAAGTTCTCCTCCTGTCAGCTGCGCTCACTTGATGAAAAGGAGGGCAGCCATTTCAACTTGGCATAGAGCACATTTCAATTTCAGTAGATTGGCTGAAGATTTACTCTTTGCCAGCTGTGATTATGCTGACAAAGGGACTGAGGTGCCTGCCAGGACAATCAGATAAAAGTGCATCGCTGGGCAAAAACAGTGTTTGAACTACTGGCGATTCAGCAGGAGCAGGAGAAGAAATGGTGTTAGAAGAACCAGGTCGTGGTTTAAAACACATGCTCACTATATCTAAACTGATTCTCAGACAGCAACGAGATTAAATGAAGAGTAAAATGAAGACTTTTCTTAATGGGTATAGTCCACCCCAAACCGAATGATTTACTCACTCCTATAATGACAGCATGCAAGTTTGCGTTGCTCAACATCTGGTAGTTTAAGCCCTAGAGCAGAACTACTCATTCAGGCCCTTGTTATTTCTAGACCGGACTACTGCAATGTCCAGCATGTACAAATCAAACCTCCAGAATGAGAGAAGCACAAAATCACTTTCCAGAACTTTCTCCTTCACTGTTCCTTGCTGCTGGAACAATCTTCCCAACCCTATCTGCACAACTCAATCTCTGACAATATTCGAGAAACAGCTGAAAACGAATCTCTTCCGTAAGCATTTAACTGCATTAAAAAAACAAATATATATACCTGTTCTAGCTTGTACTACTATGAGACGATGTCTGAAACGTTTTTATTGCTAGTCTTCTCATGTTGTAGTTTTTATAATATGAACTGTTTGCTGTATACCTCATTTGTACGTGTCTTTGAATAAAAGTGTCTGTTTAATGAATAAATGTAAACTGTGCTCAGATTTGTCAAGATGTCAAAATCTACAATCAAATGAGCTCATACTGTACATTCAACATCAAATTATTGCTGTGCCATCCACATTAATTGTGCGATTTCACCAATGGAATCTTAGGAGAAACATCTGAGACAAAGTTTATACTTAACTTACAGTGACATGATCTGTGTACCTTTGCTACCTGTCAAGCAGGGATAGTATCTTAAAGGGGTCATAGGATGCCCATTTTCCACAAGTTGATATGATTCTTTAGGGTCTTAATGAAAAGTCTGTAACATAGTTTGGTTAAAATTTCTCAATGGTAGTGTAAAAAACACCTTTTTTACCCTGTTAAAAACAGCTCTTTTCAGATCAAGCCGTTTTT
>NW_015665840.1:28708-29709 GCF_001515625.1 Sinocyclocheilus rhinocerous | reverse complement strand
ACTGTGTGACGTCTGAGATCGGCTCGATTTGAGAAAGGGGAAAACATTTAACCAGATTAAAAAAAAAACACAGGGTGGATTTTTATCATTTTGGGATGGTTGTGTACACACACTGCCAACACACATTTCAGTTCAAACAACTTGTAAAAGTGCATGTAGCATCCTATGACCCCTTTAACGCACCTCTATTGTGCTCGCATGCGCTCTTTAGGAGTAGATCAGGCACAGAGGCGTACTCTGTCATGTTAGGGTTAGCCACTACACCTGCATCACTCATTAGAGACGCTCAGGCTCAAGCAGCATCATAAATGCAGGCTTTGTAAGCTGCTTTGTCTAAGAGTTGCTGCCAATTTCCCCTAATGAGAGTCCATCCTGCTGCGATCCACAGAGCAGAGCAATGTGTCACAGTCCTGTAGCTTCATGCAAATGCTTTAGTCAAATGATCGGCTCACTTACAGCCGGGGGGTTGGGAGACATTGACATTCAAAACGCATCACCCACTTCACATTCCTGTTCCACTCTGCAAACAAAATATGGCTGTATTTAAACAACAGTTCCTGTAGTGCAGAGATGTGCTGGCTCTCCTCAACACGACACGCAGGGGAGCAGCGGTGATGACCGGAGACGGACGGTGTGACTGAAAACGTTTGGATCCTGGCTGCAGTCGCTTCCTTCCTTTTCTGCATTCCTCTCTTTTTGAACTGTGAAGAAGAACAGCATGCTGTGTTTCCTCTGCTCTACACATTCAAAGATCCATCAAGCATTTTACTGAACTTTTGCTCTCTTTCATGCTCTACATTTATCCTACATGTGTACTGCAATGTGGAAAAAAACAGCGAGCTTTCAGATCAAAACCACTATCACAACAGCGACCGTGACCACATCATACTTTAGCAGACACTTTTATCCAAATCCAAACTGGAATTCAGAGACCTTTAGCCACTGCTGTTTACATACCAGCACACGTGTGTGTGTGTGTGTGTGTGTGTGTGTGTGTGTAT
>NW_015665840.1:21734-28608 GCF_001515625.1 Sinocyclocheilus rhinocerous | reverse complement strand
TCCCTTTGGGGACGTCCTCATTTGTAAAACTGGCATAAAAATAAAGTAAACAAAGTTTTTTTTAAATTGTAAAAATGCAGAAAGTTTCAGTTTGTACAGTATAAAAACCATTACGCCTATGGCATGTCCCCATTTAGATAGCTAAGTAAACGTGTGTGTGTGTGTGTGTGAGAGAGCTTCATTAGAGCTACATTATTGGCATTTTGTTTTAATTGCATGGAGCAACACTTTGGCAATATGAATGTTAAAATATTTGTCATGCCAATAAAGCACCTTAAAACTGAAACAAAGAGACAGACAGAGAGAGAAATCCTGACACGCTCAGTGGACCTGAACCAACCTGCAGTGTCCAGCTAATCAAAAACAGATGCTTCACGTCAAAACACAACCCTTCTGTGGAGCTTTAATGGACCACAGTTTGCTTGTTAAAACGAGCAGTTAGCGAGTGCTGCATTGTGGGAATGGATGCAGAGCGGGTCAGCGGATGGACGTCAGAGCAGTACAGACTCCGGGAGCAGAAGCTGCGGTCAGTGCCGGATTCAATCCTGATCCCAGAGCAGCTGAGAGGAGCAGAAACCTGTTACTGAGGAATCTGAAGAGCGCTGACTCTCCACAGGCCACAGAAGTACACACACCACATATGTTCTATGCACACGCTCCAACCTACACTAATAACAAATGACATAAAATCCCAGAGCCGGATTCACGAAAATCTTCTTAAGAAATTAGGTAAGAAATTTCCCAAGATAAATTCCAAGAAGTCTGTAAGAATGCTACTAAGTGCAATTTTCAAAAAATTCTTAGTTCATAAATATGTTCTTAAGAAGAAGATGACAGTTTTTGGAGTTCTCTGTCTGATTGAATGAATGGCTGAAGACTCAGGGAAAAACATAAAACCGCCTTTTTGCACTGCCTGCAGATTACCATAATAATCATAATAGACCTTAGATAGGGTAGTGCCATATCTAATTTTGACAGGAATGAAAACGAGGCTGTGAAGGATAGAAGTACAATGCCTTCAGTGGATCGTGCTGTTGTTTGTTCAGCTGACGAAATGTAAGTTGCAAGTTATACAGTGTAAATACTGTAGTCTTCCATTGTTAAATTCAATACGATGTCCAACCTGATTAAGCTCTGTAAACGTGCATACTATTTTTCCTGCAACCACCTGTGTTCAGCACTCTGCCTCGCATGGTTTAATGCACAGCATATTTTGAATTGTGTATTTATGTGCTAAAATTAAAAACAAGCTCCCTATTTGACAAATTTTTGTAGAGTTGTTAGTGAATTTTGATTTCAGCAAAAGTTGCGTCTTGCGTAATCATGACCGATTATAGATTATGTTATCGATTGGTGTGTCACTTCAAAACTAGTTCACATATCTATTATAGTAATATGTATTGTATTGTTATGTTGTAATTCTTACAAACAAACAAACTCAAATAACCCAATAAATTCATATCACTTCTTACTTTTAGGGATTTAAGACAAAGTTGAGGAAAAGTTAATCCAAAATAATCCTAAAGCTACTGGGAGCGACAGCAGGTAAATGACAACGTCAGATGATTATACGATGGACAAACTAGATGTAAAGCCACAAGACAGATTACATGACAGCGAGAGACGATTCATGTGCCAGAACTGTATCAACAAAACATCTCCGTTAGCAAATCGCCTCCGTGGTTTGTTTTCAAATCTGTCTCATTTAGTCTTTGTAACCTGATCTGCTGGGGATATCTGATTATTTGATTGTTCCTGGGAAGAGGAGCACAGCACTGCCAAGAATCAGACAGAAAAGCACTTATTAGCATGACGTGCAGGACATCTTTAAAAACCACGACATGACATTCAAAAGGACACTTCCTCATCTCTTAATACATGCATCTAGTTTCACACAGTGGTGTATTGTAACGAAGTAATAATACTTCGTTACAGTACTTAAGTATTTTTTGGGAGTATCTGTACTTTACTTGAGTTTTTATATTTCAGACAACTTTTACTTTTACTCCACTACATTTCCTAATTAAAATTTATACTTTTACTCTGATACATTTCCCCGAAGCATATTCGTTACTTACTACAAAATAGTCAGAAGTCAGAAAAAAACTCAAAAGATTCCAGAAATGTTTTCTTATGTTGGAATGAAAGACACTAAGTACCGGATGAAGTGCTTCTTATTCTTACCCACAAATACAAAATGGAAGAAAGAGTTAAAACTGAACACAATCTTGCTACTCAAGCTGTGTATGAACATTTTTTATATATATTTATTTGCTTCTTTTCCATTTTGCATTTACTTGTTTTTTCACTTACAATACTTAAGTATGTTTAAGATTTAAAAAATACTTTTTGTACTTAAGTACAATAAATATCACATACTTTAAGACTTTTACTCAAGTAATATTCTAAACAGTGACTTCAACTTCTACCAAAGTCATTTTCTGGTAAGATATCTGTACTTTTACTTGAGTATGGCTTTCAGGTACTTTATACACCACTGGTTTCACAGCACAAAATTCATCAGTGCACATTATTTAAAAGAAATATCTGTCTGGAACAAACACAGTCAAGCAGAGTGATGCAAACAGTGAAAAGCTGCAGTGCTAAACAGAACAGTAAAGGCTGGAAAACACCACGCAACTCCTAAAATCTAAACATCATACAACTTGCCCACTTTGTAAAAGGCTACAGAGAAAAAGTGGGCATTATGCACTAAATGACCAAGTCACATATGTTTAAAATCGACTCAAAATATCAATAATATCTGATATCTGATGTCTAATATTGATGGACCAGATGGAATCTGAGTCTGAAGTTAAAAAATCTGTGCTCATCATCATACGCAATACAATTTTATGTGAACTCCAACAGAGTAAAATGTGCAAGCTGAATCTGACCTAACCCTAACTGACTTAAATTTTCTGTTAGTGGTATATCTACTGTATATAATACTGCATATTTACAGAATCATATTTGTGATGCATAATTACATTGGTGAGTAGTAATTACATTGTCAGAAAATCAGCCCTTCCTCAAACCCCTGTGCTTTCAAAAAAATGCCATTGCTTGGTGTGAGAAGTGACAGGGTGGAGCTGTGTAAAAATCAGCGTAGAGTTGGAGTCGTCACACTGTTGGCATGCAGATTACATTTGCTTAATTGGAAAGAGAAAAAAATCCATCTACCTGCTCTGTCCTGATTAAAGATGTTAAAACTAGAGAAGATTAGATTTTCTTTAAAAAAGAAGACATATATTTTTTATATAGTATAGAGACCTTTTATTTATTATTTTAATAAGACAGCAATAATTGAACTCTAACCCTACTATCATCACTTCTTTCCATTTGTTTTCTTTTCTTTCTTTATTTTTCTGTTAAAACAACTTAACCTATATGTCAAAATATTATTGTACATGATAACATGATATTTGCTAAGGGCAAACTAATTTTGTTGGAATTTTCTGTGCCAATTTGGAAAACTTAATAAATTAATAAATGGCATTGCAGAGATAATTTGTGCATTTGCGCAGTGGAAGGAAATCGCAAGAACGCTGCCGATCCACAACCTTCTGTTCTCAAAGACAAATACTGTCGTTCTTGTGTCACACATTTGCCAGAAGACAGCAACCCTCCAGTTCTCCTTCCTAGCCAACTTACAAAGCATGTCTAATTCTATCCTAATTCGGATTCTAATTCTATAGTCAGAAATAATCTGCAATCATATTTTTTACTCTAAACCACTAAAAAGACCATCAAATTTTGAGGAAAAACTGATGTGCAGTAATTAAAAGCAAACCATTGTGTAAGAGACACTCTCTATTATTAATAGGAAGTAGATTTGCCTTCGTCTATAATGCTGGACAGAGTTTTCTTCAGAACCGTCACTGAGGATTAAGAGAAAGAGAGAGATTTCCCTGCACTTGAACAAATGAGATTAATTACCTTATTCTGATCGGTCCAGTACAAGAAGTAGCCCTGCGGATCAACGCGCAACGTCACCGGCGTAACTGTGGTGCAGTCCTACAAAAACACAAGAGAACAACAATCACATCAGTGTCATCACAGCACTTTAAAGGGACAGTTCACCCAAAAATGAACATTCTGTCATTAATTCCTCACTCTCATGTTGTTCCAAACCTGCAAGACCTTAGTTCATCTTCAGAACACAAATTTTATATTTCTGATGAAATCCGAGAGCTCTCTGACCCTGCATAGACAGCAAGGGTACTACCACTATCAAGGCCCAGAAACGTAAGAACATAGACAAAACAGTCCATGTGGCATCAGTGATTCAACCGTAATGTTATGAAGCCACGAGAATACTTTTTGTGCACAAAGAAAACAAAAGGATGAGTCAAGTCAAGTCACCTTTCTCAACTGGTTCCTGTGGTCTTGTCCCGGTGGCCGTCTGAGACAATGAGTAATTCATGATAGAATTTTCATTTTTGGGTGAACTACCTAGGACTGAAGTGTGGGTAGATAAATTATGGCATGTTTACATTCATGTAAGAAATAGAGAAATTAAAGAGAAGGACAGATGTGAGCCAGTAGAGTGAGGAGACGACTTGGTGCCGTGGCAGCGTTTCACAAAACCATAGGGTATGGCAGTGGGGGCGGGGGGGGTGTCACAGTTTTGATAAATAAAAAATCCAACTTTCACAGTTTGAGAATGGCGTTACAAGCTTTAGTGACAAGCTCTTTTAAATGCTTTTCATTGGATAAATATTTGTAAAACCCTCAAACAGACATAAGGAAGACCAGTAGCATTGATTTAAAATAATAATAACGAATTATAATAGAGATATGAAGTTTGGATAATTTTCCACGGCACACCTGACTGGGCTAGGGTATGGTGACTGCTATACTCTGCCATACATAAACGCCGCCCCTGGTCTGGTGTGAGCCGTCGAGCACAGAAAGACAAGAGCAGCTTGTGTGTCATGTAACCCTCAGGACAACTTTACATAGCAGCTGCAGATATTACTGGAGCTCTATAAAAAGACCCACACGCCTTTGTTCTGTGGCGATTTGTAGCTCCTAAACTTCAGCAGGGGCCGATTACACATGCATGGATTCAATGCTTTTATTATGGAGTCCAAAACACCACATCTGTGACCAGTACGCACTGAGAATAAATAAACACCCCTTAGATCACACACCAGAGGTTTTACGAGTGTGTCCAATCAAGTATATAGTCAACAACTACGGTTCCTGTTTCTAACTGATTTATTGCTGGGAGGCTTTTGGATGCGGGTTCTGCCACCGAAAGACAAACACTGGCCAAGAACGCTGGTACTGACATGCTGCTCATGTTATAGGTAATAGAGCGAGTTCAAATCACTTTGTGTCCTTCACTGATACAAAACCAGCCCAAGACTGAGGAGCACAGAGCTCCTTTCCAGACTCTCACATTGTGTTTAGACAGCGACACACATACTCCTAGAGAAAGTCTTTATTTGCTCTCCATTTAGTATCATTAATGTCTGGGAGAAGCAATTGAGGTACTGAGGAGATCTTCTTTCTTATGGGTTCCTGCAGTTACAGATAGTTCTGTTAGTCACAGCGATTTAAAGGCAGACAGCAAATACAGCATGTGGAGGCTAGGGCTTTGCACAAATAGTTGAATATTTGAATATTCATGATAAATTTGGAATTCATGATAAATCCTAAGCGCGCAAACTAAAGTTATATCTAAATGCACTGGGTGGCGCTGTGGAGCGTGTTAACAAGTTGATTGTATTTGATCACAGATTCTTGGAATCTCACTAAATGATCTTACAAAGATCAAATGAATCAGTGAAACTCAGTTATCATAATATCAGCACCACAATGAGAAATCACATGAAATCCAAACACCAGTCGACTGTCCATCACTGCATTCACAACAAGAGAGCTGATCTGATGCAAATGATCTTGAGGCATATGCTTCTTTAAGTTTCCTCGAAGGAGAGTGGTTTGAGAACAGAAAACAAAAAGCGATGTAAGAAACTTTGCTTAGCACACCGGTGGCATTCAAAAATATCCATATTTAAAACGTTATAAACACTTTTCTCTCACTTCCGCTAACTGTCAATCGGGGACAAGCGATTAGTCAACAGAAGGAAAGAAAGTGTTTTGCATAATACTTGTTATAGATCTGTTGTTTAAATTATTACTTGCTGCTATGAAGGAATATTTAGTTTTCTACCTATTTATACTTTGTATTTTCGTTGGAGTTTATATTTTTGATTGCACTTACTGGTAATTCTAATAATTGCCCTCGGCTTAGAAGGAGCCTGTGTTGTTATTTGCATTACTCCCTTCCTGCGCTTAAGTGCGAACTGTAGTTTCGAATGGATGATTTGCCCTGCTATAGGCTATTGGATGTGCTAATTAGAAGGCAGCCACAGCGGTTTCACTTTACTGTGTATTTATTTGATGCTTGTGCGCTGACGCGGAAGCATCAGCGGAAGCGTTCAGCCCTTCTTGTGTGAAGACCAACGAGGGTAAAGACCTGCGACTTTACCTGCACGACTTCAACGAGCAACGACCTCGCCATCACACTTAAGTATATATTTTTTTATCTTCTCTTTACACACTCTCCTTACCTGTCCTCTCTTTTCCATTTCTATCATGTGTTTCCAAACCATTCCGCCTGTCTCTCGACAACGCTCTAACATCACACGCAGACGCCAACGCTACTGCACACTACTGCACCTCTTTCTTTCTCTGTGGGTCTCTGGAATTGTCAGTCAGCTGTCAACAAAGCAGACTTCATTTCGGCTTTTTCTTTACAATCCACACTCAGCATCTTGGGCTTGACTGAGACCTGGATTCGTCCAGAAGACTCAGCAACCCCAGCTGCTCTAGCTAACAATTTCTCTTTCTCTCACACCCC
>NW_015665840.1:19097-19852 GCF_001515625.1 Sinocyclocheilus rhinocerous | reverse complement strand
CTGGTAATTATAATAATTGCCCTCGGCTAAGAAGGAGTGCGTGTAATTTAATTGCTCCCTTCCTGCGTTTAAGTGCGAACTGTAGTTTCGATTGGACCATTTGCCCTGCTATAGGCTATTGGCTGTGCTAATTAGAAGGCGGCCACAGCTGTTTTCACTTTAGTGTCTTAGACTGTATATTTATTTGATTTCTGTGCGCTGACGAGGAAGCATCAGCGGAAGCGTTCAGCCATCCTCCCTCCTTGTGTGAAGACCAACGAGGGTAAAGACCTGCGACTTTACCTGCGTGACTTCACCGAGCAACGAACCCGCCATCACACTTAAGTATATTTTTCCCCTTCTCTTTACACACTCTCCTTACCTGTCCTCTCTTTTCCATTTCTATCATGTGTTTCCAAACCATTCCGCCTGTCTCTTGACAATGCTCTAACATCACATGCAGACGCCAACGCAATTTTGCTAACCTGCATTCTATCTCTACATCCTCTACTGCACCTCTTTCTTTCTCTGTGGGTATCTGAAATTGTCAGTCAGCTGTCAACAAAGCAGACTTCATTTTCTTTACAATCCACACTCAGCATCTTGGCCTTGACTTGAGACCTGGATTCGTCCAGAAGACTCAGCAACCCCAGCTGCTCTAGCTAACAATTTCTCTTTCTCTCACACCCCCCGTCAGGTTGGCCGGGGTGGGGGCACTGGTCTGCTCATTTCTAACAATTGGAAATACTCAACCCACTCTCCCCTATGCAATTATA
>NW_015665840.1:14480-18821 GCF_001515625.1 Sinocyclocheilus rhinocerous | reverse complement strand
CATTTCACTTACAGATAGCTACAGACCTGTCTCTCTCCTTCCGTTCATAGCGAAAACTCCTCGAACGAGTTGTTTTCAACCAGGTATCATTGTTTCTTTCACAGAACAAAAAACTGGACGCTAACCAGTCAGGTTTCAGGAGTGGCCATTCAACTGTGACTGCGTTACTGTCAGTTACGGAAACAAGCGACAGCTGAAAACTCATCTCTTTAAACGCTACTTGACTTCATCTTAAAAAAAAAAACTTTTTCTTTCTCTTTATTTATTCCTTCCCTTTTCTAGCTTGTACTTATTTGAACAATGCCTAAAACTTGGTATTTCAAGCACTTCCTGTGTCTGTCGCTTTGGATAAAAGCGTCGGCAAAATGACTAAATGTAAATGTAACTGTCATACTGCAAATGCCCGGATCCTTTTGCACGTATGACAGTTAGCGGAAGTGAGAGAAAAGTGTTTATAACGTTTTAAATATGGATATTTTTCTTACAAAAATGCATGGATTTGATACAGGAGGCCTTTATTCACCCCCCAGAGCCGTGTGAGGCATGTTTTATTATGAATGGATGCGCTTTATTTGACTACTTTTGGACTGTTGAACAAAAACACCCATTCACTGCCATTATAAAGACTGGAAGAACCAGGATAATTTTTAATATAACTCCGATTTGATTCGTCTGAAAGAAGAAAGTCATATACACCTAGGATGCTTCGAGGGTGAGTAAAACACAAGCTAATTTTTATTTTTGGGTGAACTAACCCTTTAAACTTATTAAAACTTATTATAAAAAATATTTAAAAAATGATGTCTCTCTCCTTAAACATCATTTAAATAAACAGATATTAAAATATATGTTTTTTATGAGCCCAAATATTCAAATACAATATTATATATATATATATATATATATATATCCTACTCTGCATATCTGCATTTAAATAGACAATCACCCAATAATGTAAACTTTGTCATTATTTACTCAGCATCACGTCGATCCAAAACAAGGATGCGTTTCCGCGATCTGTTTAAGCTTAAGATACTTTAGAGAAACGCTGGGATACACTGGGATTTATTGGGTTCCCAGCAATCTTCTTATCTTGCGCTTAACAGAAGAAAGAAAAGTCATACGGGTTTGAACGACATGAGGGAAGTAAATGATAACAGAAGCTTTGTTTTGGGGCAATCTAATATGTTTTCCAAAAAAAATAATAATAATGGGATGATGACATTGAAAGAAGAAAGTCATATACACCTAGGATGCTTCGAGGGTGAGTAAAACACAAGCTAATTTTTATTTTTGGGTGAACTAACCCTTTAAACTTATTAAAACTTATTATAAAAAATATTTAAAAAATGATGTCTCTCTCCTTAAACATCATTTAAATAAACAGATATTAAAATATATGTTTTTTATGAGCCCAAATATTCAAATACAATATTTTTGAAAAATGCCCACCCCCAGTGGAGGCGTCTGATTGAGCGCTGCAAATGGGTAAAATCAATCTCTTGGCTGGAGAAAATAGCTTTGGGTATTCTGAGGGATTTTTGTTACTGCAAAGACATTGAAAAAGCAAAGCTCCAGAGACATTCTGCCATTTTCTGCATGATGGCAACACGCATGCAGACAGTAAGACATATTTTGCTGAAAGCATGGAGGAGACAAGGCAGTTTAATAACGACCAGAAATGTGTTTTACATGCAGCAAGTAAGCTGGTGATGTTTTCTTTAGTATTCCCCCACAATACAATGAGAGAGAGACAGAGACACACACAATTTCAACTGTTCATATTGGGCAGATTAAATTGTATATTGTATACAAAGGTTATTTTATTTGCAATTCAATAAAAATGATTTCTATATTAAATATGTTGATGCACTTTTTTGTTAATTTAGTGAATTAAATACGTCAGAACTGAAAACATGAGTAATCTTATTTGATTCTTTTCTTTTTTTTATTTTAATCTTGATGGACTCACAGCAAAAGATCAGAAGATTCATATCAAATACAAGCATCAGGTTAACGCTTGAGAAACATTACAAAACTAAAGACTCACATCAGCCAAACTATTATTAGAAAACAGAGTCCAGCCTCTGCTTCTGATTGGATGAGACACACATGAATCTGATAAACACACACCTGTGATGCACATCACATCAACTCTAAATTAAGACATCAGTAAAGTTGTGACTGTAAAAACCAAACGCCATCAGGCCGAACTGTTCTGAGCAACGTTTCCATTAGTTTGAATGACTCTCACATGTCAATACGTCCTGGCCAATATATCCACCATGGTATAATCAGCATAGCAAAACATCTGTTGCACATACCGACCAGCCCTACTACTGTGAAATGTGACATTTTGATGATCACTAATTCTCTAGAAGTTGGTTTCTGATAGACTGGCATGGAAAGTGAGATGAGGTTTACTGAATAAGTGACTAATACTGAAAAAAAGCCTTACTTTGTATTATTTGGCAGCTTGTTCCCTGTAGGTTGTAATGAATAAAAACGAGCAACAAGCACAACATTAAGTGAAAGGATCAAATGATTCTGCCGAAAAACTTTTCAAAATTTGGTTTTGAAATTATTTGGTTTTCAAAAGCCTCTTCCGGCAAACCACTTTGCTTTTCAGTTTGACCAGTGAGAACACAAAGACTTTAAAAGCTAAAAGTGAAACAGGATGAAGAAAGTTGAAAGAATAAAAGGGACAAAAGAGGAAAGAGTGCACAGGACAAAAACATGTGAACTCAGGAAATCAGCCTGGAATCAGACCCAAACCAACCACAAACTGGGAAAAACAGGAGCATCTCATGCATCCCTGCTCCTCATACACATGTTAGGAAGCACGGCCATCCCTGGAGGAAATCAGCGAAAGCGATCCACAACTTCAAGACTGCATAATTTATCAGCTCGGAGAGCTGTTTTGGAGCATTTCTGATATTTCATTTCTTTTTGTTTACAAAAATAAGATTAAAAAAAAACACTGGAAATCTACATGAAAAACGTGGGAATTTAATGTCTCTGGTCACTATTATTAGCTTCTATTCTGTACCCACTTGAACACTCTCAAACATGATATTTAGATTTATTGATTTAGCAGACGCTTTTATCCAAACTGACTTTCAAATGAGAAATATAACAAAGCAATTCATCTTGAGGAGGCTATAACATGAGAAGTGCTAAAAATACATTATATTTTGGTTTCTCTTGACTAAAAAAATGTACAAACCAACTGATTTTTAAATCGACTAGTTGGCGGATTGTTTAAATGACTAGTCAATTCCTCCGTTATTTGAAAGAAGACCAGTATAATTAAGCTGGTTTTTAGTTCATCTGACTCCAATAAGATTACAGCGCTGACCTCTGCAATTACATGATGCCTTTATATTAGGAAGAGGCTCATGATATGTCCTTGACCCCCAAAAGTTTAAAAACCCTACTATTTGTTGACCTCACTAACTATATGGTTATTGGATGAAAGATCAACTAGGCAACCATCATGCCACACCCCTTCTCTTGACAAAGATTTAACTGGGGCAGTTTATGACAGAGTAAGATCAGAGCTCCAGCATCACAGAGATGAGGCATTACCATCAGCAATAATGATCATAAACAATTCCCTGATCCGCCTGCTGGTTCAGTACATGCAGGTGGTTTTCAGAAACATTCCTTCATTCATTTCAGTAGTTCATGGGCTGTGCAAAACACAGTGGATATTGAAGAACACTCCTGAAGCACAGCAGCACATAGCTAGAGATGTTCGGATAAACCTGATAACACTTGACTGGTAAAAATCCCACTTGTATCCTATACAAAGACATGATACTGTCATCTCTATGCCAAACACAACAGTTTAACTGAGGCTTACTTATGTGCAATCAATTTGAAAAACCAATAATGACCCAATCCATAATTTGTGAATCTGTGATCTCCAGGTAATGTAGTTATCACTGTTGTTTAGTTATGTCTGTCCCTCCATGAAGCTCTGTGTCAGCATTTTGTTTTCCTAACCCTAATCAAACCACTTGGACTTGATGACTTTCGCAGACAGCTTTGACTTTTTAAGGCAGAAGAGTCCATGAAAGAGGATAATATGAGGAAATATGGAAACAAGGAAATGTTACGTTGAAAACAAATCATCACATTTCCAGGATCACCTGCCAGGTGCACATGCCGCCATTTGTTATGATTAAAATTATTGATAAAGGTAATTTGCTTAAAAATAATAACAATAACAATTTCAAACAAACATCACTAACAATCTATTAAAGAAATGGAAACAGCTATGCAAATATGACCTGTCAACATGATGAACAGGGTTTCATATTTGTTTGAAATACATAT
>NW_015665840.1:10104-14426 GCF_001515625.1 Sinocyclocheilus rhinocerous | reverse complement strand
TATATATATATATATATATATATATATATATATATCCTACTCTGCATATCTGCATTTAAATAGACAATCACCCAATAATGTAAACTTTGTCATTATTTACTCAGCATCACGTCGATCCAAAACAAGGATGCGTTTCCGCGATCTGTTTAAGCTTAAGATACTTTAGAGAAACGCTGGGATACACTGGGATTTATTGGGTTCCCAGCAATCTTCTTATCTTGCGCTTAACAGAAGAAAGAAAAGTCATACGGGTTTGAACGACATGAGGGAAGTAAATGATAACAGAAGCTTTGTTTTGGGGCAATCTAATATGTTTTCCAAAAAAAAAAATAATAATGGGATGATGACATTTTAGTTTGGATAACTGAATCCACAAAAAACATTCTAATTTAAGACACATACAAAGCACTCCGAGAGAAAACAAGCATCTGTGTAACTGGACTTTTTGACAGAATCTGACAGTTACACCGGCTGCTCGCGCTCGTACCGCTTTACAAGAACACTCTGAAAAGGGGAAAGGACTGCATTCGGCAGATGTTACTTACATCGTCCCATTTAATGAATTTGTCGCCGGTCCTCAGGCTCTCGGTCACCGACACGCGTTTGAGCTGGAGCGCGTGAACCCCTGGCTGCGCTCCCGCCATGCGTCTGCTTCTGCTGCTGCTGCAGATCTGATGAAGATCTCACACATTCACTGCTGCTTCTGCAGATCTGATGAAGATCTCACACATTCACTGCTGCTTCTGCAGATCTGATGAAGATCTACACATTCACTGCTGCTTCTCTGTGAAAGAACTCGCTGCTCGCCCCCGAGATCAGTGCGCGCTCTCGCTGGTCCTGCAGAGAGAACACATAAAAGATGAAATTAATAGTGATTTACAGATGATCTCAGCTTTTGTTCTATAGTACGACGCGATTAGAAAGAGTTTTAAGCAGGCCGTTTTAAGTAGTCTTTATTTTCAATAATTTACAGAATTTAGTATTTAGCCTACAGTGTTATTAATGCATCTCCCTTACAGATAAATATGTTAATTAACTGGGTAATTATAAACGGCATCAAGCCCAAAAAATATAGTAGCTATATCAACAATTTAAAAAAATCACATCAATACTTCTCTCTGTGGTTCACAGAATAATAGTGAATTATTAATGAATTATAATGGAATCATACTACTACATTTACATAAAATGGGAAGTTATTCTGCAAAAACTTAACATTCTCAACTCAACAAATCTTAACTAATGGGCTGTCATTTAAAAGCTTTTCATCTGAGGTTGGAAGTGCAAATATTTATATTTGAGTTGCAACACTCACCTCAATGTTCAATGCTCTAATGCCATCTTGTGGTTCACTTATTCACTTACTGGAGGTATTTCCTACTGTTCCAGAGTTTGGGTTCTGTAAATGTTTTGTTTTTGAAAGACGTGCCTTCTGACCAATAATGCATTTATGTGATGAAAACTACACTAAAAACACGAATATTGTGAAATATTATTACAATTTAAAATAACTGTTTTAATATATTTTAAAATGTAACTTTCATATGCTAAACTGATTAGCTGCTCAAGAAACATTTCTTCTTATTATCTGTGTTTAAAATGGTTGTGCTGCTTAATGAAGTGTGGAAACAGAAATCTTTCTTTCCATTCCTTGAGGAACAGCATTCATTTGAAAAAGGATTTTTTTGTAACACGGTTACTGTCATATTTCATATTAAATTAATGCCTCCTTCTTGAATAAAAGTATGCATTTTCATTTATTAAAAAAAAAAAAAAAAAACCTGCAACACATAAACACACATACAGTCACACACAGAAAGGTGTGACCAACTAATACTAGCACTTACTTATTCTATTCTGTTCTGTTCTATTCCATTCTATTATTTAATAAATAAAAAATAAAAAAACCTAGCTACGTGTACTGTGCTAGACTAACTGAGACTTGTCATGGCACTTGTATACTGTTGTTCTCTCGTTGGTCTGATTGCTTCTATTGTTCTCATTTGTAAGTCGATTTTGATAAAAGCGTCTGCTAAATGATTAAATGTAAATGTAAATGTAAATCAGGAAGTATGACCATATTAGCCCGGTTCTGTCAACACTGCACTGGCTACCTATTAACCCTTTAGGCGCCAGGGATTTTTGGAAAAATGCTGGATTTTGACATCAAGATTTCAAAAGCTTGTGGCTTGAAAGGGCTTAAAGATAGAGATCTACTGTAAATTAGAAGAATGTTGGGTATGACCGAAAGTTTATGTGGGGTGTAAATATACTCGTTTAATTTGCATATTATGACGTCATCAGGGGCGGCCATCTTGAATTTCATAATATTCAGGAAATAGTAGATATTGAATTGATGTTTGAACTTATTTGCATGTTTTTTTGTTTTGCCTTTTTATCCTCATTCCAAATGATCAGAAAAGAGGAAACGAACAATAGGCTTGCTTAGTTGGGGACACTTCATTTCCAGCGATATTGTTGACTTGATTGCAAGTGATTGCAAAGATACTATTTAAACTGAACTGATGATGACATCACTGAATTCAATGATGAACTGCCTTTAAATGAAGATTGAGTGTTTACTATTGTCATTTTGCATTATTGACACAATATTTTCCTTATTAATGCTGTAGAGCTGCTTTGACACAATCTGTATTGTTAAAAGCGCTATATAAATAAAGGTGACTTGACTTGACTTCAAACCAGTCGCTGTTTGAAATCAGTGATACGCGATTATTACATCAGTCATGGTAATAAACAGGAAAAGAGACGCGCTTTCTGAGCGTTTCATTCACTGGAGAGTCTTCACATAATGCGCTGTTTTTGGTAAAACTGGTATTGTTAAAAGCGCTATATAAATAAAGGTGACTAATAATCAAACACAATCTTCTCTTTTACAGAAATAAATGCAAATAACAAATACATTAAAAAGGCAAGTAAATCAAAAACAATATTTGTCAATATTATTGCTGCTGTTTCTCGTTAATTTTGAGAGATTTGATTGTATAAATTTCATTAAATCTGAATGGACACGTGTGTGTGTGCGATACCAAACAGGACCACAGGGAGACGCCAAAGACCACTAAACCTACTATATGGAGCCATTGAGAATCGCTAAACCTCTGACCACTTTCAGCCAACATCTATTATAAAAACACTTTTGCTTTTAAGCCAAATACACGCAGAACAGAATAATTTAATGACATCTGGACGCAAGTCACTATTTTCTCCGCAATCTCTGATGAAATCAGCCATGTTTTCTCTGCATTAGCGCTGTTTTGAACTGACTGTCTGAATTCATTTACTGGATTTACTGGAAAGTTACCTTGGACTTTCCAGGAGTTTACCGGTTTAAAATGTGATCGCAAAAGGCTTCTTTTTCACTTCTAAGGTATTATTTTCATTATAAAGTACTGATTCAAATTAGTAATCAATAATTATTTTTTTAAAATTAATTAATTAATTATACTACTCTACTTGCCTCCCCTGACATGCTCTGGCACCCCACACATGAGGTAAACCTATTCCGCTTGAATTCGCTCACGTGACTGGTCGAGATGAGAGGTGATCCCTGGGTAGTGTGATTTATATAGTGTCATTTCTAATCACCCAGACACTGACGCTTTTACTCAGAGTATCAGCAACATGTCAGAAGTGGTGGTACGCACAAAAAAGTGCAGGTACTCTAAAGACTAAAATAAAGAAGTGCCGGTACTGCGTACCGGTGCGTACCGGCCCACTTCAAGCACTGTGTGAGGGAGAGAGAGAGAGAGAGAGAGAGAGCGCAGCAGATCCAGTCCTGTGAAGGTGAAATATGACATGCTCATACCTGAATTCAGTTTTTCTCGGAAGTCAAAAACTCCTGCAAAGTGACTGTTTCTCTTATTCCCTTCAGGATATTCACCAGTGGGCAGGGCCGCATTAACCATTGGGCTAGGTGGGGCTGAAGCCCCGGGGCCCGAGCAAGGAGGGGGCCCGTGATTGGCTGTGGAGTAGATTGATGGACATCGGTAGCGCCGATCGCAAAAAAAATCACCACGCCCCTCACTTTTTAGTGTTATTATTTAGTGGAGTTTTCCGTAAATTCCATGCATTACTATTAGAGATTAAAACATCACATTTGAATTTGTTTTACCAATTAAATGCATTTATTATCGATTTTACTTTTGAACGAACTGTGCACGCATGCAGCCTATCAGGTGATCGCAGCGCGTAATGTCTGCATTCACCTCTCTTCACTTCATTCTGGTGTAATCTAGAATTGGTCATGCAGAGAACAAACTTCGAGAAGTAAAAATGTCAACTATTCTAAAAAAAATAAA
>NW_015665840.1:7836-8705 GCF_001515625.1 Sinocyclocheilus rhinocerous | reverse complement strand
ATGGTTGAACTGGATCATCAAAGGTCAGCAGCAAAGATATTGGTTAATAAAATGGGATTAGATACATTTGTGTTATTTAACATATTTAATTATTGCAGGCAGGGCCGCATTAACCATTGGGCTAGGCGGGGCTGAAGCCCCGGGGCCCGAGCAAGGAGGGGGCCCGTGATTGGCTGTGGAGTAGATTGATGGACATCGGTAGCGCCGATCGCAAAAAAAATCACCACGCCCCTCACTTTTTAGCGTTATTATTTAGTGGAGTTTTCCGTAAATTCCATGCATTACTATTAGAGATTAAAACATCACATTTGAATTTGTTTTACCAATTAAATGCATTTATTATCGATTTTACTTTTGAACGAACTGTGCATGCATGCAGCCTATCAGGTGATCGCAGCGCGTAATGTCTGCATTCACCTCTCTTCACTTCATTCTGGTGTAATCTAGAAATGGTAATGCAAAGAACAATCTTCCATAAGCAAAAATGTCAACTATTCTAAAAATAAATAAATAAATAAAATAGTGAGAGAAAAAATGAGGAGAGAGGGGAAAACTAAGAGTTATTTTTCGCGCCTTGTGTTTAAACGTTCGAATACACATAGTTACGTGTCAAAATGCCTGTCTCCTTGTCAACAGTTATTTGTGTCTTAAATGAACGTTAATAGTTAAAGATAAAGCATGTGCACTAGTTGGCTATTATGCGATCCTGGCATTATATGATGAGATTTTAAAGGGATGTAGTTCACCCCAAAATTAAAATACTGTCATCATTTACTCAGTTTCAAGTTGTTCTGAACCTGTATGAATTTCGTTGTTCTCCTCAACATAAAAGAACATGTTTTGAAGAATATTAGTAACCAGCAGAAAGT
>NW_015665840.1:0-7641 GCF_001515625.1 Sinocyclocheilus rhinocerous | reverse complement strand
CCTAGTATATACGCTTATAGATTGAGAAATTCATTTTGCGCGTCATGATGTAAGCTTTTCATTTAAACGCATTTTAAGCACTTTGGTTTAAAAACTAATTTAACTGTTCAGGGACATTAAGCAGTGGGGCAAAATTCATTTTGGAAAATGCGTGCGTTAAGACGGTTTCTGACACGCGCGGAGCGCACTGGCGCGTACAGCGCCTGACTAAACTAAGAGTTATTTTTCACACCTTGTGTTTAAACGTTCGAATACCTATAGTTATATGTCAAAATGCCTATCTCCTCGTCAACACAGTCATTTGTGTGTTAAATGAACGTTAATAGTTAAAGATAAAGCATGTGCACTAGTTGGCTATTATGAGATCCTGGCATTATATGATGAGATTTCAAAGGGATATAGTTCACCCAAAATTAAAATACTGTCATCATTTACTCAGTTAAGTTGTTCTGAAACGGTATGTTTCTTTGTTCTCATCAACATAAAATTCGTAACCACCAGAAAGTTTCTATATCAAGATTGGACAAATCATATGGATAATAAAATAATGATTTTATTCTGCAAGAATGCTTTAACACTAGAACCGCCACGGGGGAAATTTTACCCGTGGCTGTTTTTAAAATGTACATAAAATATTTTTAATAAAACATTCAAGTCTCCCAGTCACTGACTTTTACTAAAATTGTGTGATTTACAATCCCCTGTAGTTAAAAACTGTTTAGATAAAACCAGATAAAAAAAACGGGGCATTTATATCTATAAGCGCCAGCGCGGGTCAAATTTACCTATATAAAATGCCTGTATGTTTGTGCTGTCATTTTCGTGCTGCTTAAGTTTTAACATAGTACATTGCTAGGCAACACCTTTCACTCACTGAATTAGCGGTTAGCAGTTTCATAAATAAAGACAAAATGAGTAAAAGAAGGCGGTTTATAAATGCTGAAGAGGTATAAGAAGCACTAAATGCCATAAGCGATGGAGAGTCTGATGGTGGGGAAGTAAAGCGTCCTGTCGGCACAGCATCTGACGGCTATCAATATATCATATTTAGACGTTTTATCCTAATGTTACTCATAATTGTTCAAAATTTGGATTAATTATTTAATTTTTGTTTTGCCATTTCTATCGTTTATTGTTCGCTTCTGTGTTGCTATTTATTCTAGTCTGCCTGTTTCCTGAAGAAAAAAAATCCGATCTGATGTAGGCTAATGAATAGTGCCATTCAGTTGTGGGTGAGAGTGGACATCTTTCACAACCAAAAGTAACATTCTTTTTGTAATAACTTTGTACAGAAAGAAGATGTATCTTACAGTAGACCTGTATCATACAGTAGAGGGTGACAGTGGGCTTCCTTCACAACCTATCTTTTTACTGCATGTTCAAAATTAACTTTCTTTTTGTGATAGCTTTTTACATCCGGGAGACAAAGACATTAATTCAGCGACAATCAATAGAGGGTGGCCGTGGACATTTTTCACAACCTCTCTTTTTACCCCTACTGGTAAAAAAGGGAATTGCATTTCCAAAATTAACTTTCTTTTTGTTATAACTTTTTTCAGCAGGAAGATAGAGACATGAAACCAGTGTCAATCAGTAGAAGGGGAAAGTCGATATTTTTCACAAGCTCTCTTTTTACCCCAATTGGCTGATTAGAGAATTGCATGTCCAAAATTAACCTTCTTTTTGTAATAACTTTCTTCAGCAGGAAGATAAAGACATGAGACCAGTGCCATTCTGTATAAGGGGACAGCGGACATTTTTCACAACCTTTCATTCTACTTTAGTGGCTGATTAGGGAATTGCATGTCCAAAATTAACATACTTTTTGTGATAACATTCTTCAGGGAGACAGAGACATGAAACCAGTGTCATTCTGTAGAAGAGGACAGTGGACATAATTCACTAGCTTTCTTTTTACCCCAAGTGGCTGATTAGGGAATTGCATGTCCAAAATTAACTTTCTTTTTGCAATAACTTTCTTCAGCAGGAAGACAGAGACATGAAACCAGTGCCAATCGATAGAAGGGGACAGTGGAAATTTGTTCACAATCTTTCTTTTTACCCCAAGTGGCTGATTATGGAATTGCATGTCAAAAATTAAACTTCTTTTGTAATAGCTTTTTACATCAGGGAGACAGAGACATGAAACGAGTGTTAATCAATAGAGGGAGATAGTGGACTTTTTCACGACCTCTCTTTTTACCCCAAGTGGCTGATTAGGGAATTGCATGTCCAAAATTAACATTCTGTTTTTAATAACTTTCTTCAACAGGAAGATAAAGACATGAGACCAGTGTCATTCTGTAGAAGGGGACAGCGGACATTTTTCACAACCTTTATTTTTACCCCAAGTGGCTAATTTAAGAATTGCATTTCCAAAACTAACATTCTTTTTGTAATAACTTTCTTCAGCAGGAAGATAGAGACATGAAACCAGTGTCAATCAATAGAGGAAGACAGTGGACATTTTTAACTACCCCTCTTTTTACTCCTACCGGTGAAAAATAGAATTGCACATCCAAAATTAACTTTTTTTTGTAATAATTTTCTTCAGAAGGAAGATAGAGACATGAAACCAGTGCCAATCAATAGAAGGGGACAGTGGACATTTTTCACAATCTTTATTTTTACCCCAAGTGGCTGATTAGGGAATTGCATGTCCAAAATTAACCTTCTTTTTGTAATAACTTTCTTCAGCAGGACGATAGAGACAAGAAACCAGTTTCAATCAGTAGAAGAGGACAGTGGACATTTATCACAACCTCTCTTTTTACCCCAAGTAGCTGATTAGGGAATTGCATGTCCAAAATTTACATTCTTTTTGTGATAACATTCTTCAGCAGGAAAACAGAGACAAGAAACCAGTGTCAGTCAGTATAAGAGGACAGTGGACATTTTTCAAAACCTCTGTTTTTACCCCAAGTGGCTGATTAGGAAATTGCATGCCCAAAATCAACATTCTTTTTGTAATAACTTTCTTCATCAGAATGATAGAGACATGAAACCAGTGTCAATCAATAGAGGAGGACAGTGGACATTTTTCACTACCTCTCTTTTTACCCCTACCAGTGAAAAACAGAATTGCACACCCAAAATTAACATTGTTTTGCAATAACTTTCTTCAGCAGGAAGATAAAGACATGAGACCAGTGTCATTCTGTAGAAGGGGACAGTGGACATTTTTCAGAACCTCTTTTTTTCCCAAGAGGCTGATTAAGGAATTGCATGTCCAAAATTAACATTCTTTTTGTAATAACTGTTTTTATCAGGAAGCTAGAGACATGAAACCAGTGTCAATCAATAGAGGAGGACAGTGGACATTTTTCATTAGCTCTCTTTTTACCCCTACTGGTGAAAAACGAAATTGCACATCCAAAATGAATTTTATTTTTGTAATAACTTTCTTCAGGAGGAAGATAGGGAGATTAAACCAGTGTCAATCACTAGAAGGGGACAGTTGACATTATTCACAATCTTTCTTTTTACCCCAAGTGGCTGATTAGGGAATTGCATGTCCAAAATTAACATTCTTTTTGTAATAACTTTCTTTATCAGGAAGATAGAGACATGAAACCAATGGCAATCAATAGAAGGTGAGAGTAGACTTTTTTCACAATTTTTTTTTTACCCCAAGTGGCTAATTATGGAATTACATGCTCAATTTTAAACTTCTTTTGTAATAGCTTTTTACATCAGGGAGACAGAGACATGAAACCAGTGTCAATCAATAGAGGGAGAAAGTGGATATTTTCACGACCTTTTTTTATACACCTACTGGTAGAAAAGGGAATTGCGTGTCCAAAATGAACATTCTATTAGTAATAACTTTCTTCAGCAGGAAGATAGAGACATGAAACCAGTGTCATTCTGTAGGAGGGGACAATGGACATTTTTCAAAACCTCTCTTTTTATCCCAAGTGGCTAATTAGGGAATTGCATGTCCAAAATTAACATTCTTTATGTGATAACTTTATTCAGGAGGACGATAGAGACATGAAACCAGTGCCAATCAATAGAAGGAGACAGTGGACATTTTTCAAAATCTTTCTTTTTACCCCAAGTGGCTGATTAAGGAATTGCATGTACAAAAGTATCCTTCTTTTTGTAATAACTTTATTCAGCAGGAATATAGAGACAAGAAACCAGTTTCATTCTGTAGAAGCACACAGTGGACATTTTTCAAAACCTCTCTTTTTCCCCAAGTGGCTGTTTAGGGAATTGCATGTCCAAAATGAAACTTCTTTTTGCAATAACTTTCTTTATTAGGAAGATAGAGACATGACACCAGTGTCCATCAATAGAGGAGGGCAGTGGACATTTTTAACAACCTCTCTTTTTATCCCAAGTGGCTAATTAGGAAATTGCGTGTCCAAAATTAACATTATTTTAGTAATAACTTTCTTCAGCATGAAGATAGAGACATGAAACCAGTGTCATTCTGTAGAAGGGGACAGTGGACATTTTTCACAACCTCTCTTTTTACCCAAAGTGGCTGATTAGGGAATTGCATGTCCAAAATTAACCTTCTTTTTTTGATAACTTTCTTCAGCAGGAAGATAAAGACATGAGACCAGTGTCATTCTGTAGAAGGGGACAGTGGACATTTTTCATAAACTTTCTTTTTACCCCAAATTGCTAATTAGGGAATTTCATGTCCAAAACTAACATTCTTTTTGTAATAACTTTCTTCAGCAGGAACATAGAGACATGAAACCAGTGTCAATCAATAGAGGAGCACAGTGGACATTTTTCACTACCCCTCTTTTTACCCCTGCCAGTGAAAAACGGAATTGCACATCCAAAATAAAAAATTTTTTGTAATAATTTTCTTCAGAAGAAAGATAGAGACATGAAACCAGTGCCAATCAATAGAAGGGGACAGTGGACATTTTTCACAATCTTTCTTTTTACCCCAAGTGGCTGATTAGGGAATTGCATTTGCAAAATTATCTTTCTTTTTGTAATAACTTTCTTGAACAGAAAGATAGAGACATGAAACTAGTGTCATTCTGTAGAAGGGGACAGTGGACATATTTCACAATCTTTCTTTTTACCCCAAGTGGCTGACTAGGGAATTGCATGTCCAAAATTATCCTTCTTTTTGTAATAACCTTCTCTAGCAGGAAGATAGAGACATGAAACAAGTGCCAATCAATAGAAAGCGACAGTAAACATATTTCACAATCTTTCTTTTTACCCCTAGTGGCTGATTAGGGCATTGCATGTTCAAAATTAAACTTCTTTTGTAATTGCTTTTTACATCAGGGAGACAGAGACATGAAACGAGTGTCAATCAATAGAGGGAGATACTGGACATTTTCACGACCTTTCTTTTTTACCCCTACTGGTAGAAAAGGGAATTGCGTGTCCAAATAGAAAATTATTTTAGTAATAACTTTCTTCAGCAGGAAAATAGAGACATGAAACCAGCGTCATTCTGTAGAAGGGGACAGTGGACATTTTTCTCAACTTCTCTTTTTAGCCCAAGTGGCTGATTAGGTAATTGTATGTCCAAAATAAGCCTTCATTTTGTAATAACTTTCTTCAGCAGGAAGATAAAGACATGAGACCAGTGTCATTCTCTAAAAGGGGACAGTGAACATTTTGCACACCTTTTCTTTTTACCCCAAGTGGCTAATTAGGGAATTGCATGTCCAAAACTAACATTCTTTTTGTGATAACATTCTTCAGCAGGAAGACAGAGACATGAAACCAGTGTCAATCAATAGAGGAGGACAGTGTACATTTTTCACTACCGCTCTTTTTACCCCTACCGGTGAAAAACTGAATAGCACATTAAAAATTAACTTTTCTTTGTAATAATTTTCTTCAGAAGGAATATAGAGACATGAAACCAGTGCCAATCAATAGAAGGGGACAGTGGACATTTTTCACAATATTTATTTTTACCCCAAGAGGCTGATTAGGGAATTGCATGTCCAAAATTAACTTTCTTTTTGTAATAACTTTCTTCAGCAGGAAGATAGAGGCAAGGAACCAGTTTCAATCAGTAGAAGATGACAGTGGACATTTTTCACCACCTCTCTTTTTACCCCAAGTGGCTGATTAATGAATTGCATGTCCAAAATTAACATTCTTTTTGAAATAACTTTCTTCAGCAGGAAGATAGAGACATGAAACCAGTGCCAATCAATGGAAGGGGGCAGTGGACATTTTTTTTACAGTCTGTTTTTTTTTACCCCAAGTGGCTAATTAGGGAATTGCATGTCCAAAATTAAAATTCTTTTTATAAGAACTTTCTTCAGCAGGAAGATAGAGACATGAAACCAGTGCCAATCAATAGAAGGGGCAGTGGACATTTTTCACAATCTTTTTTTTTTACCCCAAGTGGCTAACTAGGGAATTGCATGTCCAGTATTAAACTTCTTTTGTAATAGCTTTTTACATCAGGGAGACAGAGACATGAAACCAGTGTCAATCAATAGAGGGAGATAGTGGACATTTTCACGACCTTTCTTTTTACTCCTACTGGTAGAAAAAGGAATTGCGTGTCTAAAATTAACATTCTTTTAGTAATTACTTTCTTCAGCAGGAAGATAGAGACATGAAACCAGTGCCATTCTGTAGAAGGACACAGTGAACATTTTTAACAACCTCTCTTTTTACCCCAAGTGGCTGATTAAGGAATTGCATGTCTTAACTTAACATTCTTTTTGTGATAGCATTCGTCAGCAGGAAAACAGAGAGAAGAAAACAGTGTAATTCTGTAGAAAGGGACAGTGGACACTTTTCACAACCTCTGTTTTTACCCCAAGTTGCTGATTAGGGAATTGCGTGTCCAAAATTAACATTCTTTTTGTAATAACTTTCTTTATCAGGAAGATAGAGACATGAAACCAGTGTCAATCAATAGGGGAGGACAGTGGAAATTTTTCATTTGCTCTCTTTTTACCCCTACTGGAGAAAAACGAAATTGCACATCCAAAATTAACTTTATTTTTGTAATAACTTTCTTCAGGAGGAAGATAGAGACATGAAACCAGTGTCAATCACTAGAAGGGGACAGTAGACATTTTTCACAATCTTTCTTTTTACCCCAAGTGGCTGATTAGGGAATTGCATGTCCAAAATTAGCATTATTTTTGTAATAACTTTTTTTTATCAGGAAGATAGAGACATGAAACCAATGCCAATCAATAGAAGGTGGCAGTGGACATTTTTCACAATCTTATTTTTGTTAGGGTTAGGGTTAGGTTAGGGATTGTAGATCCAATAATCAGAACAAAGTCCAATTACGGTTTATGCACGGTCCGTCGACCCAACTGGCCACCAATCTGCAGCTTCCAGAGACCCAGAAATATTTTTTTGCTGATGCAAAAAATTCCCAAAGGGCCCAGAAGACTAGTGACTATCTCTCTTAGGTTTCCACGACCCAAGTGGTTGGTAAGTTTAGGTGTGTGGTGTAGTACACGTTTCCTCGAATTAGGGCGTGTGGTGTAGTGCACGTTTCCTCGAAGAAAGAAATACTGAGCACATCCCATCATCGATGTAGATGAAGGAAATAATTTTTATGTGGCTCTCTACATCACCCAGACTCATGATGGAGGCCTATCGTTGTGTGTTCAAGCCTAGGGCTAGGGTTAGGGTTAGGTTAGGTTAGGTTAGGGTTAGGTTAGGTTA
>NW_015665839.1:0-535 GCF_001515625.1 Sinocyclocheilus rhinocerous | reverse complement strand
AGAAAGCCCAAACGGCATGACCAAATATTCAAAGTGCCCAGTAGGAGTGTTAAAGGCAGTCTTCCATTCATCCCCCTCCCTAATCTGAACTAAGTGATAAGCGTTGCGGAGGTCCAACTTCGTAAAGATGGTAGCCCCCTGCAAGAGCTCGAAGGCCGATGACATCAACGGCAAAGGATAACGATTCTTTACCGTGATGTCATCAACGGCAAAGGATAACGATACTTCACCGTGATGTCATTCAACCCCCGATAGTCTATGCAGGGGCGCAACGAACCATCCTTCTTCTCCACGAAGAAGAACCCCGCCCCAGCCGGAGAGGAAGAGGGTCGGATGATGCCTGCTACCTGAGAATCGTGAATATACCTTGTCATGGCCTCCCTCTCAGGACCGGACAGAGAGTAAAGGCGCCCCTTAGAAGGAGAAGTGCCAGGCAACAGGTCTATCGCACAGTCGTACGGGCAGTGCGGAGGCAGAGAAGAAGCTCGGGACACCCGCCAGGTTCACCGGCTCCTCCTGCAACAGAGAACGAGAC
>NW_015665838.1:752-879 GCF_001515625.1 Sinocyclocheilus rhinocerous | reverse complement strand
AGCACACAGTCGCAGCAGGAAAATAGCCCGCTGTCACTTTAAGAGTCGCATGGATCCAATTTACCGTTACACGTATTTTCATTCTCAACTCTTTACGTTCATTTATTACATGACCGACGAAGGTATA
>NW_015665838.1:0-655 GCF_001515625.1 Sinocyclocheilus rhinocerous | reverse complement strand
TTAGGCGCGCACCTTGAGATAAAAGATGACTTTACATGTCCGTGTTCTGTTCCATCTCTGAGCACATATATCTTCCTGAGGTGCAGCGCAAGTTCCCTTTCAGTCGGTCACTCCGAGTCACGTCGGTGAACCTCCACCGTGTCCTGAGCCCTCAAGGCTGGATGATTGGTTTCTCGGGGTGGCTTCCGCTGGTTCTCAGCGCCCCGCCCCGGTGCCTTTATTCCCGGAAGTGCATGACGAGCTCACCAGGTCGTGGACGGCACCTTTTACTGCCAGAAACCGGCCGGCGGGCTCCTCCTCCCTCACCACCCTCGACGGCGGTGCAGCGAAGGGGTATTCGGTGATCCCCCCGGTGGAGCGGGCGGTAGTGATGCAATTGTGTCCTAAGTCCGCCTCCTCCTGGCGGGGAGACCCGGTACTTCCTTCCCGGGCCTGTAGGCATTCGTCTGGTCTAACCGGCAGTGCCTATACGGCTTGCGGGGAAGCTGCTTCCGCCTTACACGCTATGGCGTTACTGCAGGTGCACCAGGCTAAGGCACTGAAGGACCTGCACGAGGGTGGTCATGATCCGGAAGTTCTGAAAGAGCTCCGAACCGCCATTGACCTCCGAACCGCCATCTCTGGCTGTGTCTGGCAGACATGAGGGACACCGACA
>NW_015665837.1:731-914 GCF_001515625.1 Sinocyclocheilus rhinocerous | reverse complement strand
TTCTGTTTCAAACTTTCACATAGCATCTTTAGGTTATAATAACAAAAAATTCAAATCCAGATTTTGTTTTTCAAAGATTTATTATAAAATATAATTTTTTTCCCAAAATGCAATAAATCCATGACACATTTTTTTCTTCAAAATGCATAAATCCATTGAATCAATATAAAAGTAATTTTTCAT
>NW_015665837.1:0-653 GCF_001515625.1 Sinocyclocheilus rhinocerous | reverse complement strand
AATATAAAAGTTATTTTTCATATTGAAACTGTTGAAAATACACAACATAGTAAGTTGATCCACATATGACAGCCTCTGAACTTGGTCAATACTAATCTTATATGCAGGCACTGGACTAAAAATACATTCAATCAGTCATCGCTCCCAAAATGAATTCAGCAGGTCATCTTGTTAATGCTATAAATTAATTACAACAATAAAAGAAACTTTCATCATGAACATAACATGAACAACATCACATTAAACCACAGAAATGACAAAATGACATTTCCCTTACATTCAACTTCCAAAAGTGCATTCATCTTTGCCATGTTACATTCATTTAGTTGACTAGTGCTGTATTAACAAAAACATTAATGGCATTAATAAAAACACTTACACTTGACAAGCTACGCAATATCGCGTTCATAATTGAATGCGACTCATCTGCAATTATGAACAGTGCCCATTATAGCAGTGATCTATGGCTCTGTGTATTAAATGCCGCTCCATCTGAAAGCACGTGATGGAGATTTACTATTAATCACAGAACCGGCTTTGCTGACGAGAGGCGCATGACAATCGCATGCGATTTATGGTGCAGCCCTAAGTTTGTTTGTTGATCACATAGTACAAAATAGATGAGGAAAACTAGGAAGCCGGGTGTATTCAAA
>NW_015665836.1:0-489 GCF_001515625.1 Sinocyclocheilus rhinocerous | reverse complement strand
TTAAATTAGGCCTATTATTATTATTATTGAGTTTACAGGGTATGGAGGTTTTGCAGTTGTAAACACTACTGTTGCTGTTGTAGAAAAAAATGTTCTGTCTTATTTAAAATAGAATTATATTATAATCATGTTCTGAATTTATTCATTTTTTAAATTTTTTTAAATTTAAATCGGAGGATGAGAAAATCATTATAAGCCTGTTTTATCAGGGTTGTGATAATTATTTTTAAGGCACTACATTTTTAAAATAAATACTGTAATAAAAAAAGTTCAAAGTAATAGTTTTTTTAGTCAGATAACATAAAGACAAGACCCCTCGACGCCCTTTAAACTTTTCCCAATCAAACAGCAAGAACGAAAGAGAACAGGCACCTTTGTTTATATTGCTGTGTGTAGAACGTTAGCTGCATTTTTAATATTTAATTTTAAAGAATGTATGTAATTTCCCCCGCACTTTATTCGGGCAGGTGTGTTCACGTAGAGGTTTCT
>NW_015665835.1:12191-19913 GCF_001515625.1 Sinocyclocheilus rhinocerous | reverse complement strand
GTTGTTGTAGTGATTAAGTTTAGGTATGGGGTAGGATTCAGGGATTTAAATTGTAGCCCAGTCTTCAAAAAGTTTTCTGTCTGCCTCTGGATATAGCTTCCTAAAGTCTGTGAAATCTGATAAAATTTGAAAACAAAAAACAAATGCAAGCATAATCCAATAGTGTTTAAGATATTACATGGGCTTTGCGTGAACATTTGGGAGGCGTTATGCAAATCTTCCCAGATCGTGACAGGCAAGGCAAGGCAAGGCAAGGCAAGCAGTACTTCATCCAATTAATAATTTGTCTTCCAATTAAATTTACCTTTTTTTTTTTTAAGTAATATTTTTTTAGTTCAAAACATTGATGAATATAAATATTTTTCATTAAGAGCTCAACTATAAGACATATTTGTTTTGACGAATGTAAAACATCAAGGTTAGATTAACTCATTTGCGCCATTTACCTTGTATCGCTCTTTCTTTTACTCGAGAGACTGTTTGTGATCGCCGAAAATTGTTGTTTGTCTAAAACGACGGGACATTTCTCATCCGTTAGCTAGCTAGTTTTCTCACTCGCCTGCAGCGGACAAAACCGAGCTTGAACCCCGGACCAGCGAGTTCGACTGAGATTATTTTAGTTTTTGTCTTTTTTCTTTTTCACTCGATGTTGTTTATGAGGAGTGTAAGTTAATTTGACTCATACAGCAGCCGCGATTGCAGCGGAGGAGAGATAATGGTGGCGCTAATATGGTGAGTGCAATAATTTAACGACCACGTTTAATAGACATGGCTGTTGTTTGAAAGAGTAAGTTTAAATTAATTAACAGTATAAATACAAAAACGGATAAATATACTTCTGTTCTATCTAGGTTCAGAGCCCTCTTAATGACTATTTTGTTTTGGAAGGAAGAAGAAATTACTTTCAGAAACATTTTTTTTTTTAAAAAAGTGCGGCCCCCCAATAAATTGTGCCTGCCCCCTCACTTTGTGCGCTCTGGCGCCGACCCTGGCTGTATGTCATGTGGGTTAACTGAGACCTGTTCTGAGGAGGATCGCTTTATTGACTGGCACACTGCACAATTAAATGTTAACCAGTGTTAATTTTGACAGCAAATTTTTATTTAGTTTTAGTCATAGTCTTTTGACTAAAATGCCATTTAGGTTTAGTCATATATTAGTCATCTGAATTGTTTTTAGTTTTAGTCTAGTTTTAGTTGACTAAATATCATACGATTTTAGTCGACTAAATCTACAGTAAATTTAGTCGGCTAAAATCTAATGGGTTTAGTTACAGTGTAATGCACGTTCTCCCTGCTGTTTACGTTCACTTAAGACGTAATCAACTGTGTTTACGTGAATTCTCGTCAAAACGGACAATTCGACATCGTTTTGTGTGTAATTCTCCGTTCAAGCGATGCGAAAGAGTACTCGCGCGCTGTGAGACGAGCTTTCTGTGTGTGTATGCTTCAGTGTCTGCGCTCAGAAAACCGGACCGAATTGAGTTCTCTCTTGCGTTGTCAGATTTATCCACATGTCTGCTCTTCTCTTACTCCCACATATTGACATTTTTGAATGTTTTATGCGACGTGCAGCAAGTGTATGTTAGCTTATGTCCCGCCGGTTCATATGTACGCATCTAACCTCCGAACCATGCATCAGATTCGTTCTGAATGAATCTCTTCCCAAATCGTCCTGCCTAACATTTTCGTCTCGTTTTTATTCGTTGACGAAAATGTCAATAGATTTACGTCATAGTTTTTGTCATTCAAAAAGAGTTTTAGTTCGTTATTGTCTCGTTGACGTCGGTGAAAAAAATGTCGTTGACGAAAATTATGACATTATTCGTCAACGAAATTAACACTGATGTAAACCCTTAAAGGGTTACTCCACTCCAAAATGAAAATGTTGTCATTAATCACTTACTACCCCCATGTTTGGAACGACATGGGGGTAAGTGATTAATGACAAAATTTTCATTTTGGGGTGGAGTATACCTTCAAGTCAGATGCCCTTATAAAGACTGTAACTTTAATGTTTGCTCTTAACAGAAAAGTTGTCAACGACAAGCCTTACATCACCCAAAGGCCAGCTCTTTTTACAGTAAACCAGGTACGTATAAGTGCATTCATCCCATGTTGTATTTGCCATAATTACAAGATTCCAACTTGGAAAAAGAATTCATGTCCTTGTAGAACTCATAATTACCATCTGTAATCTGGGAATTTTCTGAGAGCTTCTACCTGTACCACGTGACCACTGTGTCTGACTGCTGCAGATTAATTTAGGCATGGATAGTGTTGCCATAGAAACGCACAGGTCCAAGGACATGAACAGCTCTAAGTAGTACATGGTGTGAACGCAGCATATGATCTTGAGTATTTGACAACAGCATTATTTAACTGACTTGATAATGTCTTTATCGATCCGTTTCTTCCTCTGTTAGGATGCAGCTGACAAGACAGACTCCAGTAAGAACCCTCAGCGTTGATCAAGCAAGTCCACATCTAAACCCATCTAGAGTGGGAATCAAGTGTATGAAAAGCACTTTATATTTTATTCAGCAGGTAATGCTCAACCTCGGAAAAGGTGAGTTAGCACCTAAAATTCAGTACTGCCAATATTGTGAACTCAGAGTGGTGTAAAACCATATAGTTTTGATGCCGTTTGTTGTGATTCTGAAAACTGATCAGATAAAAAATTATTGTTTTGTTGTATTTTTAAATTAACATTTGTAATTGAATTAAAATTAAACAGAAAATTGCATGAATATTCCTTTATTTGTTTGCTTTTTTCTTAATTTTCTAGTTTAACAAATTGGAAAAAAACAACTGATATAGATTTAACTTGGAAATTACACTGAAAAAAATTTTTCATTCATCCAATTAAAAAAAATTTAGGGTAATGATTTCACATCTATATTTTTTTAACTTGAGCCAATGAAAAATAAATAACAATAAACAATATTTTCTTTCTATGAAAACTATAAAAAGAAATTTCTTAAATGAATTTTTGTTTTGATTAAATCTATATATTTTTTGTTTAGATCAAAAATAGAATTTAAATTAATTGACTTTCTTCAACAAGAAAAATATATTTTGCCAGGTTTTATAAAATAGTTTTCATAGACATAGAAAATATTGTTTAGGGCAAGTTATTTATTTTTCATTGGCTCAAGTTAAAAAATATAGATATGAATCATTACTCTAAATTTGTTTAATTGAATGAATGAAAAAAATTTTTTCAGTGTATCAATGATACCAATACTGATTTCTCTATAAAATTGCCCTCCCCCCTAATATTTAACCATTGACTATAGCCATTCAACATTACTGTATAATTGAGAGCTATCAATTTTAACATTCATTAGACTTTAATAAAAATAACTTATCATTTAAGTGAACTTAAAACAATCTTCACATAAACCCATTATAATAAATGTCATATTTACCTGTGCCCTTCAGCAGAAATATACAGAAACTGAAATTGAAGTTATCAAACACTAAATTCTAAATTAAATATAGATGGATCCTTAAAGCTACAAAAGTTCTTTTTTCCTCTTTTTTTTTTTTCTTTGTCCTTTGATTAATAGGCTGCCTTTACACTTGGCATTAACATGCGATCACCGTGATCTTATCAAGCAGATCGAATCATCAGTCAATCAGGACACGGCGCGTTTACACTTGGCAACATCAGCTGACTTCTCGATCTGGATAACCGATCGGATCTGTATTTCCCGCGCAATATATAAATAAGTCTGCAGTGCAAAGTCGACCTGAAGTTGTGGGTTTTCTTTTGAAAACTATTTTCAGTCGCGGGACATTTAGTAAACACAATCCAGCCATCGTGTCTGCATTCGCAGGTCGACATCACGCAAAACGCTACCCCCTTTAATTGGTAATTCCCTGGTGGTCTAGTGGTTAGGATTCGGCGCTCTCACCGCCGCGGCCCGGGTTCGATTCCTGGTCAGGGAATGCTCTTGGGGGAAGTCGTGGCCTAATGGTTAGAGAGTCGGACTCGTAACCCAAAGGTTGCGAGTTCGAGTCTCAGGTCCGGCAGGAATTGTAGGTGGGGGGAGTGAATGTACAGCGCTCTCTTCCACCTTCAATACTGAGGTGCCCTTGAGCAAGGCACCGAACCCCCAACTGTTCCCCGGGCGCCGCAGCATAAATGGCTGCCCACTGCTCCGGGTGTGTGTTCACGGTGTGTGTGCACTTAGGAGAGCACTAATTCCTTGTATGGGTAACCATACTAGGCCACATGTCACTTCACTTTAAATATTTTTAACACGTTAAACTGAAAAAATTAATCGCCTGAGTTAACGTGCTAATTTTGACACCACTAATACAAACCTTTATTTCCCAGAAAGAGTGCACCAAATTGGCGGTGGCGCCGTTCAGAACCGCTCTCTCCTGTAGAGGACTCAAAAAGCCCGTGCTCTGACTGTAACTCAGCAGCTGTGTTGCTTCATCGGAGACAGGCTCAACCCAGCAGTTAGGTAGAAAAACATAACCCAGTGTTAAAAATGACCCAGCACCTGGGTAAAAATATTAAAAGATCCAATAAAATGACCCAACAAGCTGAACCCAGCATTTGGGTTAAAAATAACCCAGCAACTGGGTAAAATTATTAAAATCAACCCAATAAAATGACAACAGGCTGAACCCAGCATTTGGGTTAAACAAAAATAACCCAGCATTTTTTAGAGTGTATTAGTGAAAACGCCTTTCTTCCTGTTTTATTCAAAACAAAAAGTTGCATCGTAATGATGTAATCATGCTCTGGCCCAGATTGATTAAGTGCAATATGTTTGCAGGCCAGTGGGGGAGGGGGACAATCACGTTCAGGCTCGGTACAAGGCAATCATGCTTAGTGTGTGAGTACACCCTTAAGCCTTGTTCAGACTGTCAGTCCATATCTGATTTTTGTGCATATCCGATTGGAAACCGATCATATTTAGCCAGTGTAAATGGCAAAAAAATCACATAAAATCCATTTTTACAAATCTGTTTCAAGGTATGTTCATATGTGGTTTAAAATCCTATTCAAATCGCATTTCTGGAAATCTGTTTCAGTCTGACCGCTCAGATCAGATTTAGTGTAGCTTTTTTGCATGTCACTTTCTCATGCCACGTAAAACGTAAATATGTCAGATGTTGTGTTGTTGTGAAGTGCAAGTCAAGCAGAAAATGACAATATAGAGCTGGACTACACACCTCTTTAAGTTTTGAGACCGGCAGAGACATTCTGTATTGCAAACTGTTTTGCTGTTATTGTTGTTTTTTTAATAGCATAGACATAACATCATTGCCATAGAAACCAATGCAGATATTCAGTAAAACAGAAGAGCGCCACAGGACACACAAATCGGATCTGAACAGTTGTAATACACAGTGTGGAGAGTAGGGACGGTATGAAAATTTCTTATCATGATTATATTGACCAAAATTATCACGGTTATCAGTATTATCACGGTATTGTTAAAATGTGCTGGGAATGTTCAAAAAGTACTGACACATAAATCACTTTACCAAGTACAATCACTTTTACCAACAAATAAAATGACTTTTTGTTCGCATAATCATTAAAACAATAACATTACCAATGATGTCCGGATTTTAAATGACAACATGACTGACAACAATTTATCTAATAGCATGTTCAAATATCTATTGTAAATGTTCAAATAAAGCTTTGGAAAAAGTTTAATAAAAAATGTAAACCTCACATTTCAGCCTTTAAATAAAGAAAAGGGTTAAGTCAAAATGATAATTGATTAATAAATGATTATATGTATTTTATGTGCTCCATAAATAATTCTAGATAACTAATCTGAATTGTTTAAATGTGTAGAATCCACATAAGCTTGTTTTTCATAAACCGGTCAAAATTTAAAGCAGGGCATGCAAATTCGGTCCTTTTTTTTTTGGCCAGACAAAAACTGCTGCACACAACCTGAATGTAAATGCAAGTCTCTGTAAATCCACTCACTGACAGCAGGTGGCGCTTATAGAAAAGCTGAATAGAGTGGTGGAACTATGATGTCACTTTGTAGGTAAAAACCCCGAAGCGAGTTAGCATTTTAGCACTTCCGGTTCCATCGTCCCAGAGTCAATGGATTTTTTGAATGGGAGTTTGGTTAAATCCCCTTAAATAACCTGAAGTTAGCACCCCATAAAAAGAAATAATCACCACAACTATGCCATTCGTTTGTGCTGATTTGTGCCGCAAAAACGAACGTTTGTGCTGGTTTGGTGTTTGAGATATTAAACATTATTTTTTTGACCGTGTGACGTCACTCTCCACCCCATGTTGCTCAAATCGCTCCAAACCAGCGCAGTTCGTTTGTGCTCGATTTGTGCCCGTTTGTGCCGTTAAAACAAACACTGTATATATTTTCCTTCCTTAGATGTAACCAAAATATTTTTGGGAGCTGTGACGTCACTCTCCACCCCAGTTCGTCTAAATCGCACAAAACTGCTGTCATTCTTTTGTGCTCGATTTGTGCCGGTTTGTGCTGTTAAAATGAACATCAAATATATTTCCCCTTCATAGAAATAACAAAAACAATTCTGGGCAGTGAAATTTTAAAAGTTTAGTCAGCTCCAAGTTTTCACTAACTTCATATTTCAAGTTGACTAAGCTTAAATTTCAAGGCAGCATTAAGTAGAAACGTTTTTTTTTTACAGTGAGTCTAAATAGTTCTAATTCATTTGTGCTTGATTTGTGCAGTTAGAATATTAAACATCTAGGCCTATTCCCCACGAATATTCGTTAATATTAATATTAATTAGGTCATATAAATATAGCCTAATTCCAGGCGGTCTCCACACCAAATGCCGCGTTTATTTGTGCTCGATTTGTGCCATGAAAAGAAATCCTGGTTGTAACTATAATTCTTCTTAAATAGGCCTATTTAAAAGGGGGGAAAACAGAAGCACATAAGCCATTATCTATAGGCTATATGTAACTGTAATTGCATGGTATTACTGCATTTAAGAGCTAATATTATTATATTATAATATTATGTTAAAGTTTTTTTGTCCCCCTTACAAACGATTATTTATCGCACTGCATAAGAAAACAAAAAGGACATAATGGACTGTAGAAAAAGTGCTCAAAGATAAAATAGCCTTGAGCTATACTAAATGTGTGTGAAAAAAAAAGACTGATAGATAATGTAGCTAGCCTACATATCAACGAGGTAAAACTTTTTATTAATATTTTGCAATCAACTCAGGAGCGTGTGGTATGCAATTTTTAACACATTAAATTATGATATGCAAGTCTATGTAGACATTTCATTTTATTTCATTCAAAGATATTTTAAACAAGCACACCTCAAAGAGAAAATACAGCTGAGCAATTTCATGGTAATGTTTATGCTCCGAATATTTCAACTGCAAAATGCATAATGCAATACACATTTAAATAATAATAATAATAATACACAATAGGCTACTAAGAGAAAACAGTTGATGTCGATGGTAAAAGTCAGGCTACTTGCTAGCTATATTAAAATATACAAAGTAACCTTGTTACATTAAAGAGCCTGCTTTAACGGATAAAAATAGTTTTGTTGGTAGGCTATACCTTGGTATAAATTATTGCATTTATGTATCAGTGATATTTGTTACTTGAATATAAACCAGTAATTTAGTCCTATGTTGCATTTTTGTAACAAATGAATACAAATAGCAACAAACAAGAACACGAATATGTGATATTAAGTTGCAATAGCCT
>NW_015665835.1:9352-11889 GCF_001515625.1 Sinocyclocheilus rhinocerous | reverse complement strand
CCCTGAATTAGCATATTTTTTATTCCTATAGGGGGAATATGTTCAGTATTCTAATGGCACAAATCGAGCACAAATGAATTAGAATGATTTAGACTCGCAGTAAACAAACAAACAAAAAAAACTCTCACCGTTTCAACTTAATGCTGCCTTGAAATTTAAGCTTAGTCAACTTGAAATATGAAGTTAGTGAAAACTTGGACCTGACTAAACTTAAAATTTTAAGGCAGCACGAACACTATTTTTTATTTATTTTTATTTTTTTAAACTCTGCGGCCGCGCTAAACGGGGTGGAGAGTAAAGTTCCCGTTATATTTAAGAAGAGGTAATGGTTACAGTCATGGTTACATTGTTTCATTTAACGGCACAAACCAGCACAAATCGAGCACAAACGAACGGCACCATTTTGGAACGATTTAGATTGCATGGGGTGGAGAGTGATGTCACTGTTCGTAAAAAGTTTATTTTTATTATATAAAAGAAGTGGTCATAGTTACAGGGTTTCTTTTAAAGGGGTCATATGATGCGATTTCAATTTTTCCTTTCTCTTTGGAGTGTTACAAGCTCTTGGTACATAAAGAAGATCTGGAAAGTTGCAAAGACTAAAGTCTCAAAACCAAAGGCAACATGGGGTGGAGAGTGACGTCACACGGTCAAAAAAATAATGTTTAATATCTCAAACACCAAACCAGCACAAACGTTCGTTTTTGAGGCACAAATCAGCACAAACGTAGCACAAATGAATGGCATAGTTTTGGTGATTATTTCTTTTTATGGGGTGCCAACTTCACGGAGGTCCTAAACCTAGGTTCATGGTTCACACAAGCTCAAGATACGTTCACGTTTTATTCTACGACATAAAACACACCACCACTTACACCCCACTTGTGATTTTTTAAAACCGTTACGTTTCTTAAAAAAGACTGTTGCTGTCATCACGCCGAACAGTTTATCAATTTACAGTATATTCCAATTGTAGTATAATTTATAGTACAATTAAAGCAGCACTATGTAACTTTTGGCGCTCTAGCGGTTAATAAACAGAACTGCACATATCCCGTGGAAGAACATTCCAACCGGAGCTACTTCTCTAAGTTTATGTCTATGGCGATTCACGCAGGTGTGTGTTACTCCGCGGCGGTGACGACCCGACCAGGCTACAATAGTCCAAATATCAGTACTTATTATAAGTGTACCGTAGTAATTCGGAATAATACAAAAACGTGGTTTGGAAGATGAATTCATGATGTACTCACAAATTTTGAACACAGAAAAAGTTACATAGTGCTGCTTTAAAGGAATGCAACACAAGTCTTCGGATGGAAGATGCTCGTTTTATCGCTTATTGATACGGATACTCTGGGTTCGGACCATAAGATAAACTCATGATTATTCCATGAAAACACCACATTTACCGGCTTAGTCAAAGTGAAAGTGAAACTTTAACAATGCATAGTGCTTAAAGCCACATTAAAATGAAATGTTTATGGCAGCTGCTTTTAGAAAACATAAAGATTGGGGATTTTCTAGAAGCAAGGATAAAATAAAATTTTGTGTACCCATCCTAACAAAACAATAGCTGAAATGTGGTACTTTATCAGGGTTTCCGCGGGGTCTTAAGTCTTAAATTTAGTTGTATCAAATTTAAGGCCTTAAAAAGTCTTAAATTGTACAACAAAGTCTTAATTATGATTTCAAGAGGTCTTAAATTTGGGGACGGAAAGACCAGAATTGCGATATGGCTCAATGTGACGATTAAACTTCAAAAGGCTATGAAACATGAGCGCTGCATGTTCAAAGTCCGGTGCTATGCTGCTTTGTGTACTGCCGTTACCGGGGAAACGGTTATATTTCTACCAAACGCGATCCAGAGAATGAATGTGCAATTTCAATAAAACTTGTTTTGATCAGAGTTCAGACAAATGCAAAAATCCACCCATGTTTTTACCCTGCAAACACGCAGAGCTTTAAATGTGAACTGGTGGATCGATAAGAAAACAATACATTATAAAAATCTTAACAGGGGTGGGCGATATGGTCTGCGATAATATCGTAATTGTAGTTTTAATGATGTGCGATTTGACATTGAGTATATTGCGAAAAGCAAACAAAACACACCTACAGAGTGCACGCATACATTACGTGATGAAGTCTAGTAAGTTAACATAGGTTAAACTAGTGCACGTACGCATTTAGAGTGCCTTCTTTCACTGCATGAATCGGTCTATTAAAATGCGTTTAGAATTATCACATAATTCAAAATATGGGGGCAGAAAATGTATATATATAATTTCATATAGTTAATATCACACGAAGAGTGCCGTTTTTTCTCCAAAAGTCAGCATGATTACAAATGTGATATTTATTTTATTCAACAGTTCAATAAACAAGAAGTTATTATTAAGAGACTTACGTTTTAGACACCATATTTCCTGTTTTTGCTCTATTTCTCCAACAAAAATAATTCCAAACACAGCCACAGCGCTGTTTTGCATCTCTGAGCAACACTACGGTGTTTCGTTCCTGAATGAATCAACCGT
>NW_015665835.1:8044-9131 GCF_001515625.1 Sinocyclocheilus rhinocerous | reverse complement strand
GCCAACAAAAATCGTTCCAAACAAACTGTTTTGCGTCTCTGAGCAACATGACGGTGTTTCGTTTCTGAATGAATCAACCGTTTAAATGATTTGGTTCAATCGCAATGACTCACTTATTAACAGTGACTTGCTGCCACCTGCTTGCGGTTTTAACTTCACATTTAAAGTATCTTTTAATTTTTAAAATAATTTCAAACATATACAGACTAAATCCTTTTCACTGAACGTGTTAAAAATAAGTTTGAAAAATTGTCGGGAGCATGGTGGTGGTGATGCTGAAGGCGAGTGACCGTGTGCTGTAGTTCGTGTGCTGGCGCTTTTATTTTGGCTTCAAAATTCATAAAAGTTGTATTATTTTGTGAAGATTATCTTGATGGACAAAACGTGTAAGTTTCATGAACTATGATTGAACACAGAGCTTATTTTTTGTGATAATCCAAAAGCCTATGGAAAAAAATCCCTTTGGCTTTTTGTCGAGGGAACCAGTGCGATGCTAACAGCTGACGTCATAGTTCCCCCACTTTATTACAGCTGTTTCCCATAACCTCTGTGGACAAAGCAGTATTGCGATTAAGAACACTTCTTTAGGTATTACATGGAGCGAAGATAAAAAACTAAATGCCATCGAATCTTTTCTGAAGACAGTCAGATTAATTCATTCATGTATTCATTTGTATAATTCCCTTAGCACTCTTTTAAAACCTCCCAGCTTCTCCAAAACTACTCTGTGTGCTGTGCGCACGTGAGACTGTCACTTAAAACTGTGCTTTATGCTGGATAGTATTAATTCATCCTCAATTGTTCAAATCGTGGTAATTGAATATGGTTATTAGGGATGCACCGATACCACTTTTTCCAGTACTCGCCCGATACGATACTTTTATTTTTGGTACTTGCCGATATTTTTTTTGCATTTGTACATTTTTAAAATGTTGGGTACAGAAACCAAAAGAGTATGTATAATGTTAGTTGGTTAACTTCATTTATCAAATAGATACAGTCAAACCAAAATTTATTCAGACACCTTCAACATTTCTCACATTATCACAGTTTATTCGCTATAGTTTAGAAAATGGTAATAAAATAT
>NW_015665835.1:1766-7851 GCF_001515625.1 Sinocyclocheilus rhinocerous | reverse complement strand
ATACATACAATTATTGTATTTGACATTTCTGTCACTTCTGAAATGATGGCTACGCCCCTGGTGTGACAAAATGTTAGCCTATACATAATACTTTTAAAGCTCTTTTTTAATATCTTGGCTTACATAAATTTTTACGTATGCCATGTCATGCCATAGCATCATTAAACTAGCATCTAACAATGGACAAAAGTGTTTTTTTTTCTCTAACCTATGGTTCTGTAACCATAAAGGCTGCTGTGTAATTTGCCTCCTGACTAAGCATTTAAAGAATTTAGGGGAAGCATTTAAATAATTCTGTGAATGCACTTGAAGAATGCAGAATCAAATCCTTATAATTGAATCGAATCAAATTTAATTGTGAATCGAATCAAATTGAATCGTTCTAAATTTGCAAAAATCGTTCTTGAATCGAATTGAAAACCTATTAATCGTGAATCGAATCGCTGTCTACCCAAAGATTCACAGCCCTAGGAGACACACATCGGAACAGAAGACGAACATATAGAAGACTATAAAGATGAGTGGCATATTTTCTACACAAAGTAGACCTCCTCCAGCAAGGGTACAGCCATACTAGTGAGGAAAAGACCAGATTATGAACACATAAGTGATGAAAAAGATACTTGTGGAACTTATGTTGTGTTGAAATGTAAACTGGGAAGTCAGCTGTACACTCTGGTGAGTGTTTATAACCATGAAACAGACACAAAAACCCTTGATAATCTTTCAAGATACAATGTCCACAAAGTCAATGACCACAGGCTACATAAAAGATTTTCCTGTGTCCAGGCTGGATTACTTCTGTGTTCCAGAAGAATGTATGTGGCATGTCTGAAGTTGTGACATTAGAAACTCATAGAGGCCTGACCTTCAGCCTGTGTCTTTAGAGATCAACAACATCCCCGCAATGCCTTTTCAGAAAGATCACCAGGTGCAAGTAATCTTCCAACAGCTGAATCTAAAAAAAGCATCTTTTTACAGAGACTGGTTCATCAGTGGGTGAAGAAAGCTTACATGCAGTCAATGAGGTTGACATTATATCAGCTGTAAATTCTCTTCAAGTGTCAGACACACCAAGACCAGATGGCATCCCAGTTTCCATCTATAATGACACATTCAAGATCTAATTCCATACATAAAGATGCTCTATGACAGAATCCACAGCTGTGCATTTAACTACTGTGAAAAGTCCTCATGATGACAGTCAACACTTTTTTAACGTTGACTACCTCCTCATTGCAACTATTCTGGCAAAACGTCTGGATGATTACTTGGATTCACATTCAAAGGGTCGTGTACCAAAAAATTCAGCTGCTGTCATGATCAGTCCCAAAACATTCTGCTCTGAGATGAGGTTGTCTCGTATTCAGGATGAGATATAAAAGCAAAAACGGTCAAACCCGACTCTGTATCATGATTTCATCATTGAGAAAAACCTTCTCAGAGATGCAGGACTGAGGGCTGAGGACTGTAAAAAAAGGGAAGCAGAAACACTTGTGAATAACATTCGATCTAAAATGGACAAAGGCAATACAGAGAGTAGAGTAGAGGATGGTGGAAGGTGAGGATCATGAAGACGATCAAGATCTCATTTGCTGATGTGTTTTTAATAATATACATATATATTTTGCACTGAGTGTAGAAATTCTGTGTGAGCCATAATTTGTGCCAATGAGGCAATTAGAATAGACATCTGACTAAACACAAGGCTAGCTCAACCAGTTAAATAAACCAGTTAAATACCTGTGAATTGGTGTATTTTGTCAGAATTTTATCCTTTTGAATTTGTAACCCACGACTTGTGACCCGAAGGTCCAGGTCTCAGGTCCGACGGTGATTGTAGGTGGGGGGAGTGAATAACCAGCGCTCTCTCCACCTTCAATACCACGACTGAGGTGAGAACCCTTGAGTAAGGCACCGAACCCCCCACTGCTCCCCGGGCGCCGCAGCATTGACTGCCCACTGCTCCGGGTGTGTGTTCACGTTGTGTGTGTGCGTGTTTATCGCAAGACATCTGGTAGGGGGGGCACCTGGGGTGGCCAGCCAAATTTCAGTGGGGGGCCGGTGCCACCCCTGGCCACCACGTAGACACGCCCCTGGCAGTAGTTACTCTGCTGGACTCAGATGAGGTGATGGTGGCACCATCACATTGGTTGAGCTCAGACAAGAAACAATGTTACTGGCCCCCATTCAAATCAACAGAGAAGTGCACGGAAGCTGTTCAGAACAGAATTAAAGCTGAAACAGGAGGGAAACCATGGGAGAAATTAAATATTAGCTTTCACAGAGAATATGGTATGGTAATAAATGTTTAAATTTGAGATTTATTACTGTCGATTAAGTTCTCAAATAATACAAAAATATTTATCTTATTACAGTCACTTTCGATAAGGCAAAAGAGGGGCATTAAGAATTTAAAGAACAGAAAGAACGGTAAGTAACGGATACATATTCAAGCGATTTTACCTATCAAAAGGTCAGAATTCATTTGTGCCGTTTTGTTAAAGTATTGTTTATTTTCATATAAAGGTCATTTCTACTAGCCACTGGATTCTCCAGAATACTCAAAAGACAAAGACTTGAAAGCACTCAAGAAATGTTAAAACATCAACATCCTCCTGCAGCAACTGCATCTACATCCAGATTGTCAACTGATGGTGAGTTACTTCTTTTGTCATAATCAGTTTTTTTCTTTTTTTGTAATTACAGCACAACTCATTTTACACAACAGACAAGAATGAGCTCCTCCAAATGCTGAGAGACATCAAGAGCACAGTTCAGAAAAACTCTGCTACGTTAAAGAAACTACTTAAAGTCAATACAGTTTCTGAAGCCCCCAGCAGTAACAGCATTCCTTCTAAAGACGATGAAACAAACCTAAATCTGCCTTTCAGAACCCTTGAAGATGTGGTCAGGACTGAAAGAGAGCTCAAAGGTGCAACAACATGCCAAAAATATGTGAGTCAACACAGTATTTAAAGAAAGGGATCATGTACATGTACACTCAACCACCAGAAGAATAAACTCTCACAGAACCTGTAAGGGGTTTATTCTGCAATGACTGATTATCCTTATTCCACGGCTACTTACTAAATAAATAAATAAAATAAAATAAATGGACAATAAAAACTGTTATAGTATTAATGCCACTTCATTATTACTCTTCTACTACATACAAAGTTTTGTGGTCTATATACAAAATATTTTAGTCTTTCAAAGTATTCCAAGAAATATAATGACAATAAATAACACTTAACAGTTATAAAATAGTTTTTGTTTTTACAGGTAAAATACCTGTCAAGGATTAGAGGTTTTGGGCAAAAGGATGTGATTAAGAATATTATGCAGGAAGTCCTGTCAGATGATCTGGCTATAGTTTAACTGGCAGGGGAGATGAGATAAAAAAGCCCTTCGCTAAGCTTATTTTAACAGATGTGATCAGAGGTAAACACACCACTGCATGTTTAGTATGTATTCAGTCACTTGGTGAACTTTGTGATGTTTACAAATTTCATATACCTTCTTTAGATTGTACAAGAGCAGCTTTGAGTATGATACACTGCCATCCAACAAATTTCCAGTGAATTCTGGAATTGGGATCCCTCTTTCAGATGCTGCATCAAAACAAAGTCTAACGAGGGAAGACTGTGATACTGAAATAAAAAATTATTTGTGGTCCACAACTGATCGAATCGGTCGGAAAAGACCAAGAGATTATGGAAGTGAGTGATAAATATTATGTAATGTCTTCTCACTTTCTATAGGCTGATCTTCTCCATGACTATAGGTTTAGTCAAAGCATACTTCTATGTTAAGAAACCTACATTCATTTGTGGCATGAACGGCTCGAATAGTTCCTGTATCAAATGAAGGCCCGCCTTCTGAAATACGAAATGTGTTGTGATTGGTTAGCTGGGCCAGTGTGTGTTGTGATTGGCAGCACTCGGCGCCTGGTCAGGAAACTTACCATAGCCGCCTGCGAGCTTCAGTGTAAAAATTGCATCAATATCAAATCAATTTGAGCGCGATTTAAACCCGGATGATTGTAACCACTCTAAGTTCGTCTGCCTTGGGATAGCTAGCGTGTCTCTGACATAGTGATAACACTCGTTGCCTTCTGTAGTGCAGCTCAACCAGGTAACCAGGTCTCGTCCCATTCGTCGATCTTTGTGATATCACAAATCCCGGAAAATGTGCGTTGTAGTCCAAACGAGTCGTTCGTTGTAGTTTTTGAAAAGTGATTTCTGTTAAATAAAATATCTCCTTTTGAAGTGGACTTTGAGCTTTGTAACTTTGCAGATCTTTTTTTATGCTCAAACAGCAACATTACAGACTAACTAAAGTTGAAAAAGTGAAAAAGCATAATAGGACCCCTATAATAATCATTGTATACTTTGTATAAATACCTCCTTCCCCCTTCAGGTGTGACCTTTCCCACACCGCTGGACTCCTTCCAGTCAGAGATTGGAATGTCTTATATTGACGACTGAGTTTGGGAATATTTATTCATAGGTCATGTAAGCTTAACTGCCTACACATTAGACATTAGTTTTGTGAAAACAATGTGTGTATTAATTTAGCTTGCCACTGTGTACTTCATATATTGGGTCTTGAGATAAAATGCTTATAATACTGTTAATGTTTAATCAGTGTAAATGTATATGGTTAGGGTTAGGCTAGGGTTTTTTGTTGTAAGATAAGATAAGATCCATCAACCTTTAGCTGACTGGAGGAAATGATGAAATACTGTGGTATCACTGCATGCATGGACAGGTTTTCATTAGTGGCATTATTTGCCTGATCCAATGAGGTTCCTTTCCTCAATATCAAATAATCAAATGCGATTAGTTATGGTGTTTAATCCAAATAGGCTATTTCTTCCTTTTCAGTGTTACATAAATAAGATGTAATGATTTGATTCAAAATAAACCATGACCGCACATAACATTTATCTTGCTTTTGCCTTTTTTAGACAGATGAAGTCTTACAATAGTGGAATTCTTATGTACAAAACTTATGTACAAATGCACAAACTGCACAAGGAATTAACTTTTCTTAAAATCGGCAGGTTAGAGTTCATTTAGCTAAGCATGTTTTTGCTTACTGTCAATCTCATTCACCATCACCTCTCAAAACAAAAATTTCAATACAATTCATCTGTTTTACATGCTCCAATATTTTTTCTTCTGTCAAATTCATCTGAGAATAGGCTATGTGGTGTAAATGTAGATAGATAGATAGATAGATAAGATAGACAGATAAGATAGAAAGATAAGATATATAGATAGATAGATAGATAGATAGATACTCTCCCAAATGGCACCCTAAACCCTCACGGTCTTCCTCTGAGTCCACACTAGGCATGGGCCGGTATGAGATTTTGACGGTATGATAACCTTAAGCAAAAATATCACGGTATCACGGTATTGTCGTTACAGCTCTAAAATGTGTTATTTTTAATATGTTTAATATGTTTTCTGCTGAACACAATATATTTTGTTTTTGAGCAACATACAGAATATTAGGAACAGTATAATTTGTTTATTTTTTCTTTGATTTGTTTCCTAAAAAGAAGAAAAATCAAGACTGACATCTTTATTTAACCTAAATCTGCAATTACAGTTATTTAATTTGAGTTATATACTCTCGTTTCATACAAACGCAGCTGCTGCCATTTTGCTACGATTGTTTTGTACGCTGTAATGGATTATAAGAGAACGAACAAACTGGTAAGGTTTTAAAACATTTTCGTCTTAATTATTTTATTGCCTTAATTATTTTTGTGGTGAAATGTTGTGTAATAAGTGGTTTGACTGCACCGTTGCCCTTAAATGTCCGTTTGAATTTGCCACTTGCTCGCAACTGCTGTCTTCATGGAAGCTTTGCGTTCAAATATTTCAACTCAAATCAATATTCCGCGTCTAATTATTTACTTATGTGGCAAGTAGCCGTGTAATAAGTGGGATAATGTACATCCAGCCTGTTGTTATCTCAGAATAAACCCCCTCAGTCTGATACAAGACCCCTCCGCTTCGTGTGGGGGTCCTGATCACCCTGTCGGGGTTTATTCTGAGATAACAACCGG
>NW_015665835.1:0-1631 GCF_001515625.1 Sinocyclocheilus rhinocerous | reverse complement strand
CAATTTGAAGCAAAATCGTTCTGTTCTGACTAGCTTTGTGAAATTATACATGCCTGAACGAAGCAAACAGCAGAAGCTCTAAATGAGACGCAGATTCACTCTCTGACAGTAGGAGGCGCTCATGGAACACCAGATACAGCGTTACCTTGGTTACCGCTGTAAACAAAGCAGCCACTGCTTTAATATGAAGTATACAGAGACGAGATGAAAAGAAAATACCACGTAAACTTTTTTGAAGACAGTTAGTTCCCCTCAGAAACACATTCATATAAACCCCCAAATCAATATTGAGGATTTTCTTCCAATAGTTCGTGCATCATGAACAGTGAGTGATCTGCCTGCTACAGTATTTTTCTCTTGCGTCCGTCTTCAGCGTCTCTGGCCTGTGTTAACGGGCGTTTACAGACTTCATATTTTCACATAAATGACACTGTAAGTCCTCAAGACCGAAAGTGCACATGAAGTGTACCATTTGGGACATGGCTATAGTGGCTGTTAGTACTGCATGCTATCTAGCCTTCAATTTTATATCATCCCATGTTGCCTCTTGAAGAGAAAAAAAAGTTTTTGAAGAAAAAAAATCTCAGTAAGGGTATGAGACAATTTTCTTCCATTCCTTGAATTTTTATTTATTTATCTATTTTCACTTTTTGGTAAGAACTTCCATACATACCTAATCCATTAACTAATGTTAAAGAAACTGGCTGAAACGAACTGCAGTAGTTGTGCTTATGTACACATAAAGCATAATATGTATTTAGAAAAACAGTAATCGTACAATAAAAACTTTCTGATGTGCAATTATTCTGTATTTATTAAATGTGTCATTTAATGTGTACTCTGACATGTTCAATGTTAAAATGTTTTCTTCTATCCCACTTTAATATCCAGAGATACACTTCCTTGAAGAGTGTATACACACAAAATATACATTGCCCCAAAGCAGCTTTACAAAAAACAGTGCTTTTGAAATCAATATCAATATCAGTAACAGATTAGTGACCCAAACTAAGTTCACAAAAAAAGAAAAAGAAAGAAAAAAAGATGATGATGAAAGGTGATGTAGATTTTAAAAAGGTGATAAACGAATGATGCGGTAGATGGGAAGTGAGAGAATAAATATGAGGAGGATGATGAGAAAGAGAAGTAGCAGCAGCAGAAGGATAAGATTGTGGAGGAGGAACTGAGACAAGGAGGAGTAGGAGGATGCAGAGAAAAGGCAGAAAGCGATTTAACCATCAGGAACTTATAGCTGAATCAGAATAGTACTGAAACACTGATAGATGGGACAGTCACTTGCTGTGTGGAGAAAAGGACAAAAACTTAATCTGCTATTTTTTAACCACACAAGTGTCTGACAGTGTTTGAGGGCTGATGAGATCAGTCTTATCTCATGGTGAGTGTACTGAGGAGTCAGAACCACAGGGGCCAGATTCATAACAGTAGGATTCACAATATCTTCAAAACAACATTAATCTCAAATCACCTTTTAAACAAATGAGATTGTCGAGATACATGCCTGAATGGAAAGTCTTTTAAAGTCTAATTATTCTTATAATTCTTAAAAATGATCTTTTAAACTTTGTTTTTTATTTAAAGGGGTCATGTGATGCGATTTCAAGTTTTCCTTT
>NW_015665834.1:1712-1846 GCF_001515625.1 Sinocyclocheilus rhinocerous | reverse complement strand
TTACGTGACATTGTTTACAAGCCCATATTGACGTTTTTGCGCGGCAGAAACACTGATTGAGCGATTACATGAGATATGATACGGATTGTAAAGTTGTACTCTTTCTTTTAACTTACCTTCGGATGTGTAGTCAT
>NW_015665834.1:1163-1575 GCF_001515625.1 Sinocyclocheilus rhinocerous | reverse complement strand
GCTACAGCGATCTGTCACTCCACATTAAACAGCGCCAAAACGGCATTTATTGTTGGAATACGGCAATACAATGGACAGAATTTGAAATCTGAGACTTTGTTTCATATTAAAAGTACCAAAGCACAATGCTTATTGTGATATATTGGATGGGAGGTGCCCTTCAATGTTCCGTCCATTAACTGAAAACAGGCTAGAATCAGTGTTGCCAACTAATTTTCAGGGGAAATTGCTAAAGGAAGGTCGATTTTGTTGCTAAAGTTGCTAAATGACGTTGTGATGTCATTGCGCGATGACGTCATTACGTAATCACGACGCAAAATTGTGCCACTACATCAAATCTCAGCAAAAATATATTTTATGTTAATTTAGCGTAAAATAATATAAATGCATAATATAATGTTAAAATATAAAT
>NW_015665834.1:0-667 GCF_001515625.1 Sinocyclocheilus rhinocerous | reverse complement strand
GTACAAGCTACTAACAAGGTGTATCATAAATGAACAATTATTAAATTATTATTATTATCAAATCAAATAACTGCAAATAGCAATAACTTAATTCACGTGATGTTGTGTACTGCTAGGCATCTTTGGTTGCCTCTTTTTGTGTAATTTTGTTGGAAAATGTGTGCCTTTTTATTGTTTGAGTCACTTATCAAAAGTTGCTAAAAGTAGCCAAATAAATTTTAAAAATAGCTAAATTTGTTGCTAGGTACTTTTGGAAGAAAAAGTTGCTAGGGTAGTCTGAAAAGTTGCTAAATTTAGCAACAAAATTGCTAAGTTGGCAACACTGGCTAGAATAATCGATTCTTGGGATTTAAGAATCGATATCGTTCCGTAAAAATTAGAATAGATTAAAATCGAGATATCGATATTTTTTACCCAGCCCTAATATATATATATCTATATCTATATATTTATATATCTATATCTATATCTATATATAGATAGATACTAAAGTATAGATAAGTATAGATGGATATATTACTAAAGTAATAAAAAAATATTATAGTATTAGTTGCTTGTTGGTACAGCTTTACCATCGCAGGAATAAATTACATTTCAAAACTTTTATTTTAAAAAATCTAAGCAATTCTGAACTTTTGAGCAGTAGTAGTAGTATATATATGTATAT
>NW_015665833.1:722-957 GCF_001515625.1 Sinocyclocheilus rhinocerous | reverse complement strand
ACTTATTTTGCTTTTCCTATATCCACGGGCGCTGCGGATAATTCGCGGGTCGGGTAATAAAAAATGCATTCGGAATATTTGCGGGTGGATAAAATAAATCATAAATGATGCAAATATTAACTACATTTTATTAAAATAAATTTTTTTCATGAGGCAGACGATTTTGTGTGTGTGTGTGTGTGTTCGTTCGTTCTTGACCTCAGCAATATCAAGACGCCATTAAATCTCATAAAGA
>NW_015665833.1:0-220 GCF_001515625.1 Sinocyclocheilus rhinocerous | reverse complement strand
TTTGTATTTCCCTGGCCACGGGTTAATACGTTCTTTGATAAGTAAGCTACGAGCTAGGTAACGTGATCTTGGCAAGGGTTTGACTTTAAAATTATACGACACCAGACAATGATTCTTTATAAATGAAACACGAATTTTATTGGCTATTCTAGATTACATTAAAATTAAGCTAAATCATACACATACACACACACACATACACACAAAGATTCAAGGAAAT
>NW_015665832.1:91145-93789 GCF_001515625.1 Sinocyclocheilus rhinocerous | reverse complement strand
TTCTGTATTTAGGCCTATATACAGCTGTGTGTTAGCTTAGGTCTAAAGTTTAACTGATATTATTTAATAAATACGGAGCTCCGAATATAATTCGAATTAACAATTCGTTTCTACGGCGTCAGCAGGTTTTATTTTAATTTTTTATTAATTTATTATTATTTATTAATTTGAAGCAATAATGATTTTAATAAGTAATTTACGAAATATAATAATTCGTTCCACGATTTAGGCCAACTAAAACTAGGGATAATGTAGTCCTAGCATAAAAGAGAACTAGCCTATTCTAAATTCGTGGCCATGATTTTGTCTGCATGTCATGATCTGGGCTCCATACAACCGAATATAAACTTAGCCTACCTGTTCATTTATTATGGTATGTAACTAGCTCCAGTAGCGGTTTTTGGCACGGGCGAACCGTGAACGGGGAATCCACTGTATAGAGCACTACTCTAATGGAATTAGTGGGCTAAAGTCAGTCACACCTCGACTTTCTTCCAAATAACGCACATTTCATTCATAATATTATAAATACAGGCCTATAACACAGAGATGGACAGGAAAAGATCAAAGCCATCAGGTGCCCAATTTAGAAAAAAAAGAAAAGAAGAAGAAGGAGAAACGAGCAAAAGATAAAGGTATGCAAATATGTTCTCTCTGTATGATTATTACGGGGCTTTTCCATCTTGGCTTTATTTTTGTTAAATAAATAATGACACATGTCATGTGATGTTGTGTTGAGCAGGAGAACTGCCCTGAATCTGTGAAATTCAGATGTTGGAGTCTGATGGAAAAGTTTCCATTTTCATACTCTGAGGTAAAACTTTCTATTTAGGCAAGGGAATTTTAGTCATATAGTACATTTATACACAGTAGTAATTTAAAGTGCTTTACACTGCATAATTTGAGAAAATAAGAAAGGTAAGAAATAAAGAAGACGAAAAATTTAGTTAAAAAATTGATAATATACATAATCTATAAAAAATGGTTACATATAAATGGGCTGTGAATACTATAAAATCTCAGAAAAAGGTACAAAGCTGTCACTGAGGCATGTATTCTAGCTAAAAGGTGCACCTTTATACATTATTTACCCCTAAATGGTACATATTGTTTACACATACGAGGAATTTGTTTTAGTGACAAAAGCTCCACAGTGCAACAGAATGATAAAAAGAATAATATCTTTATGCATAAATGTATATGACAGCATTCAGGAACATTTCAAATGAAACCTCTTGCCATAATTCCTTGGAAGAAAACTCAGTTTTCACATTTTTGACTATCAGTGTTAGTTTGTGTTCCTTGTGTTCCTGATCCTCGTGTGGGATAATAGAGCAGGAGAACTGTCCTGAATCTGTGAAATTCAGATGTTGGAGTCTGATGGAGAAGTTTCCATTCTCATACTCGGAGGGATCGCTGATTATTGCTTAGCCTGTTAGCTTGTTACCCTGTCTAGTTTCTGTCTTGCCTTGCTTTGTTTTGCCTATGAATTTTGACCTTGGATTGCTTATTGGATTACTCTTTTTGTCTGCTCTTGGATTATACCTGTTTGCCCCTGTTTTGACGTTTTTTGTCTATTAAAAGCCTGCATATGGATCCTAATATCTAACGTCTCATTCTGCACGTAACAGAATAATCAGCCAAAACCGGATCCAGCAGCTTTATTGAGCACCAGACCAGGTATGGAGCCAGCCAAAGGTTCATTCAACCCCGTAAGTGTGCGCTGCTCCATTTTTCAAAATGGCAGACCCATTGAATTTTATGTGGAGGAATTCCTTCTGTATAGCCACCTTATGCCTGGGGATGAGGATTTGGTAAAATACTGTTTCTGGAGCGGTCTTGATGCTAATATTAGCTTAAATTTACCAGAGGAAGACCCCAGCTGGACCCTGGCACAGTTTATTGACTTTGTTTTGCAGTTTTGTGGATCTCCCTTTACAGTTGGGGAGGTTGAGGAGGTCACTACTCCGAGGTTTCCAGCCCCTTTCTGTTCTGTGGTCCCTGTACCCGAGCCTCGTCACAAAATGCCTGCCAGCCCAGAGACTTTTTGTAAGATGGTTGCTAGCACGGAGACTACCCACGTCACAACTACCATCCCTGAGTCTAGTCAAGTCACAGCTGATCATTCAGAGTCTCGTCACGTTGCAGTTGATCGTCCAGAGTTTTCTCAAGCAGGATCGGCCATGCCCATTGCCAAAAAGTCAGTCCTTCGGTATCCCAGTCTGGTATCCAGTGTGAGCAATCTACCACTGGTGTCTGCACGCTCTGCTGGTATCCCCAAACCAACTCACCTTAGCACTATCCCCGCCACAACTGCCATCCCTGTGTCCTAGTCAAGTCACAGCCATTCTTCCTGAGTCCAGTCACGTCGCGGCTGATCGTTCGGAGTCACGTCTCAGTTGATCATGCAGAGTCTTCTCATGCCGGGTCGACCATGCCCATTGCCACAAGGCCAGTCCCAAGGTATCCAAGACTGGCATCCAGTGTGTCAGATCCACCGCTGTTCTCGGCTAGAGCAGCGGGCATTCCAAGGGCCTCAGCACAGATTATTCCAGAGACTGTTCCCTTACACTCAGTGCTCCCTGTTATGGGGATCACCATCCTTTGCGTTTGGGCAACTCACTGCTCAATTACTCCTCCTGAG
>NW_015665832.1:88017-91095 GCF_001515625.1 Sinocyclocheilus rhinocerous | reverse complement strand
GGAGGCCGTATGTGAACTCTCTGCCTGTCCTGTCATGGCTATGGAAGCCATATATGAACTCTCTGATTGTCACGGCCAGAAGGGCCATTTCAAAACCCTTTGCCTACTCCGCTACGCTTTGATAATATACATAATAAAAAAAATGGTTCCATATACTATACATGGGCTGTGAATACTATAAAATCTCAGAAAAAGGTACAAAGCTGTCACTAGGACAGTATTCTAGATAAAAGGTGCACCTTTATACATTATTTACCCCTAAATTGTACATATTAGTACTTTAAAGGTACATATTAGGACTTTAAAAGTACATATTAGCACCTAAAATGTACACACTAGTATTGTTCTCCATGGTCATAAAAAAAAGTTTATTAAATCACAGTGTCACTGTGCTGTTGCTTTCTGCCATGTGTTTAGGATTTTTATTCATACACCCTCTTTGTATTTGCTTACTTACATTCGTTTCTGTTGGTTCCAGTGTAGTTTTCCCCTCAGTGTAGAACTCCACATATTTGTTTGCAAAGCCTGCTTTATATTGTAAACGGTTCACAAAACAGTTCTCACTAAAATGTGTCACACTTTTGAGAACAGACGGAAATAATTAAGGATAAAAAGACAAACACTTCAGATTCTTAAGAAGAATATGCAGAGCGACCGGTGCTAAACACAGCCAGGAACAAAGATCTTTCCACATTACCTCTGTACAGATTTTGTAAGAGAGGTATACACTTTTTTTTGTGTGTACCTTACCGTACACTCTCAGAAAAAAGCTCTCACTGGGACAGTATTTTTTAGGTAAAGGCTATTAATATGAACTCTTTAGGTACTAATAAGTACCCTTTAGGCACAAATGGCCACCTTGGAATTATAAGGTTCTATCTGCATTCTCAGAGGTTTTGAGGTATTGAGCTTCAAAGTTTTTGCGTTCCACATACTTTGTAGATAGAACCTTTTTTTAGTAATAAAGTCTCAAAATGTACACAACTTAAAAAAATCACATAATGTAAAAAGAATATGTGAATAACTCAATTTTTACAAAAATGTCAGATAGAACAATAATTTTATTAAAAAGGGGTTTATGGGTACTAAATTATATTTATGGAGTAGACCTGAAAATTTAATTTCAACTTAAACTGCCATAATATGTTTCTATGAAATATATATTTTACAAAACATGATTTACACTAGAACTGTGAGAAAATCAAAGCCATAAATCTTTGTTCCAAAATTTAGCAAATAAATGCAAGTGTTTAATTACACAGAGCTAGTCCAGTTTTCAGCAATAAAAACATTAATGAAAGTCAAAACTAATCAAAGTTACTCTAAAATTATGACCAGCAAAGAAAATGCACCCGTTACCTCATGTCCAGAATGTTTATTCAGTTCCCGCAGGATCGAGGTGTTAGCAGACAATCACCTTTACATCTAAAAATAAACAGTGAAATTGAGTTTATGCATCAGCAGCTCGGGGGAAAAAACAACAACCAACGATTTAAAGTGGCTTGTGGAACATCAGGGTAATCTGAGCTGTGCTTTTTGAATCTTAGTTAGACATTTATCATTTATAACTAATATTTATAATATTAATTCAAATTTTAATGTAATCACAATAATAGTAAACTGTAATTTGCAAAAAATATATATAATAAATAATTTTAACATTATATTCATTGCATACATATACTTCGTAGTAGACATCCATAACTCCTTTCTGCTGTCTGTTGTCAGTGTTTCTTTGTTTAAATATGGCGCTTATCACATGCTGTGTGGTATCGGCGTTTGGTATCGGGGCATTTTAACGAGTACGAGTACGAGTACAGGAGGCCAGTATCGGGCCCGATACCGATACCAGTATCGGTATCGGTGCATCCCTAATAATAAATAAATGACTTGTGGAACATTGTGGTAATCTGGGCTGTGCTTTTTTAATCTTAGTTGGGTATTTATAATTAATATTTATAATATTAATTATATCATATTTAATATTTATCATAATAATTGTAAACGGTAAACTACAAATTGTAAATAATATAATAAATGACCTGAGGAACATTGTGGCAATCTGAGCTGTACTTTTTTAATCTGGGTTGATACTTTATAATTAATATTTATAATATTTACTGAAATTACATGTAATATTTAACATATTCATTATAATTTCAAATGTTTAATTACTATATTAAATAAGTTATATGAGTGGCTTGTGGAACATCAGGATATGTTTATTCAGAATTGTACTTTATATATAATTGTTTTATAATGAATGCATATTTAATGTTTATGTGTATTATACAATACATAGATATATCATATGTTAAACATATGACATGACATATAATATACGTTTATATGTAATATTTAATGTTTATTTCATGTTTATGTCATTTATAGTTATTAAAAAAAAACTAAAATAAAATACCACTGCCACAAATGTGTAGTTAGATTTCAAAGCTTCTATGTTTTATGCTGATGCTAAAATGCACATTTATGTGAGACTATAATACACACTGCTAAGGACTCTGTCGTTTCTAAATGAATACTTGAGTAGCCTAAATGAGATGGGAAGGGCAGCGAGAGCGCTTGAGTCCCCCTGTGTCTCTCCTTCACCTGATGATATTCCTCTGCAGTATCATCATGTTTTCTTTCTGCAGGACAGTATGAGTTTGAATCTCCTGGATTCACTGTGCAAGTCTGTAAGAAGAAGGAAGAAAAACGACACACAAAACAATAAGCAAAGCAAGAGGTTTGTTTTATAATATTACCTCTGGGGGCTTAAAAAACAGTGTATAAATGCTGTCTTGAGCAGTTTTTATACATTTTATACATCAACAGGTAGGTACTGGAATCGAGTGGCGCGAAATCTCCCCTGGCACACTTACCGCTGCAGAAAGACAATATGGCCTGGCAACGTAATTATGCCCAGATAATTATACTCAGATTAGGAATTATAACCTTTTTGGCAGATGGCTGGTTAACCCACATTCAGACAGTCTTATCAGTCTAACCCACCATAAATGACACATAATACAAAACATGACCATTAAACTAACCTATAATTTATGTTAAAATCCCATATTG
>NW_015665832.1:85819-87801 GCF_001515625.1 Sinocyclocheilus rhinocerous | reverse complement strand
TATTAATTTATTATAATTTTACAGAAGACTATGAAAGACTGTCTAGCAAAGTACATTTCTTTTGTAGGCCATACCATACATTGTTCGTTTGTATTAATGCCTAACTATGTATTTACACTGCAGACTGTAAACAAATGTGAAGTAGGCCCTACCTGTCAGCTGTTTTAAAGTATAGACCATCCTAATAACTCCAACACGAGTCAATAACCCAGCTACGGCAAAGCGCGTGTCCCGGTAAAGAGCGACAATCTGCGTCATGTGACGGCGGACGGACGGAGAGATGAAGATGGCGCAGCACCGGCGCTGAAGAGTCTCCCCGTTCACCGCGTAAAATCACGGAAAATTGCATCGATCAAGCGCGAAAGAGCGCCACGCGCGCGCGTGACTCGAGAAACGCTCAAGGTTAGCTCATCCTCGCGCTGTTCCAGCGGTAAATCTCGACTGACCGAGTCAATGAAATAAATAAATGATCGTCTCCATCCTCAGATGTTGCTGCCGCCGCATCCATAACGGGAGATCCAGACGCACGGATGGGAAACCTCAGCTGACGCGTGAAACATGTCGATTGTTTTATCAAGCATACGGCTGTGAGATAAACACGTCTGACGGTCTGCTTCAACTTTAATGTGTCATCGTACATGACATTTAACCGAAACTCTTCTAATATCTTGGTTATTTTACCGGGATCATGTGGACACCGACCGAGGACGAGAAAATCGGAGTGGGTGAGTTGAAAATCTGTTTATTTGGCATCCTTGATATAAATAGGCTATACAAATTAAGCTAAACTAAACTAATTCCAGGTATGTTTTATGTGGCTTATAAATCATTTGAAAGCGGCAAAGAACATATAAAACTAGATGCCGTATTAATACGCAGTGTTGAATGTTTTATATGTTAATGCTGAGGAGAAATTCATAACCCGTTTTATGAATTTAACACTATTACCAGGCTGTTACTATAAAACGTATTGAATTCATCATGTAAATCGTTCTGCACGACTGTTGAATACTAACGTGATGTTACAGTAGTACACACTGCTGATGTTGAGGATGCTATACTCGACCGACAGGGGGCGATGCGAGCGGTGCGTTTCCAACAGGTGCATAGTGGAAAACATCTAATATTGAGCTCCAACACTCCTCATCCACACCAAAATCATCTTCTGAGAGAACACAAGCTTCTAAAACAAATGCACTGCGTCTTCACTGATCGAATGCACTGTCAGCATGTTGCAGTGGAAAAAAAATTTTTTTTTTACAATTTGTATAGCAATTAAAATAAGCATTTTAGAGAACAATTGCATATTTCTTATATTTGGTTATTATGAAAGTGTAATTTAAAAGATGATGTTTCATATAAGAAATATATAAGCTGACACTGATTTGCATGACCTTTTTTTATAATTTTACATTTATTAAACAATATGTAATTATGAAACTAGTTAGTGTTAACTAGCTAAACTTAGTTTTTGGTTAAATATTTGATAATTGTAATGTCAGAAAAAAAAAAAATATTTTGACATTTTGCATTCAAAGTTAAGTTAATTGACCACTAACTCGCATTTTATGACCAAGCCATGATCATAAATCTTTTTTTTCTCAAAAAGTTAAACATTTAATTTCATTTCATTCATACATCACACACAATATCAAAAAATCCTTACTGCACAACGCTATTGTATATATACACTAAAGCTATATAAAAAAAACCCCATCTAAAATCTATTAAAAATGTAAATTAAAAATATGGGCTTTAGTTGAATAAAATCGACTAAAATTGCTAAATCTAAAACTGAAATAAAAATAAATGAAATGTGAATGAACAATTATTAAGAAAACAAAAAATTCTGAAATGTAAACTTAAAGGCACAATATGTACGATTTATTTATTAAAATATCCAAAAACCACTAGAACAGTGTTATATATTTTGCTGACTTGTGTACTTACATTATCCCAAATGTTTCGAAGAATGTTTAAAT
>NW_015665832.1:75285-85701 GCF_001515625.1 Sinocyclocheilus rhinocerous | reverse complement strand
GATTCCACACTCAGTCACGGCGTCATCAAACTACGCCTTTGTCTCTTTGTTTATTTTGAATACGCGCCCTCCAGCGGCGAAAATCACATATTGTGCCTTTAAAGTTAAAATCAAACTGGAAAATAGAAATAATACTAAATAACATTGTTATGATCACATATACCAAAATTAATATACCAAAATACACTTCAAATTTATCATGTTTAAAGTTTTACTTTTTAAGGTTTAAGTTGTCCAAAGTGTCCTTGACTGAGAAATCACACATATATGAATGATGAAGAGATGAAAATGAAAATGCAGTGCCATTTCTTCTTCTTTGGTGCTGCATTTTGTTTGCAAGGAATAGCAAAGCAGTCAAAGTTTGAAAACTTTAAATTTCTCCCCAGGGAGGCCATAGAACCTCAGATACGGCCCATTTGTCAGAACTGTCATCCGACATCTGCTTTAGTTTTAACGATTATATTTTAAGAGCTACATAATTATAAACTTATAGGAACAGACCAACTATTTGTCATCTAGGAAAGCAGATCTGTCAAAAGGATGCGAGTTTTACATTCCGAGGCAGCAGAAGGTGGAAACTCATGGATGTTCTCCAAAAGGCCGACCCCCCCCGAGGTTCTGGCACGCCATTGAAAAACAGCTATTCACGCTGGCTCTGTGTGAATGGGTCTTTGTGATGCAATGGGCATGTTGAATGTGATGCTAACCCCACAGCCTGCTAATGCACCACACAGTTCACATCAATGAAGGCTATTTTTCTCCTCATCTCTAATTTTACTGTATAGAAATCATAGCGGTTCAATATTAATTCTGCTTATTTTTGATGATATTTTATATTAAAGGAATAGTTCAGTCAAAAATGAAAAATTGCAAAAATGTACACATCTCAGGCCATCCAAGATGTAGACGAGTTTGTTTCTTCATTAGATTGGGAGAAATGTAGCATTACATCACTTGCTTGATCCTCTGCAGTGAATGGGTGCCGTCAGAATGAGAGTCCAAACAGCTGATAAAAACATCACAATAATCCACAAGTAATCCACATGATTCAGTCAATCAATTGACATCTAGTGAAGTGAAAAGCTGTGTGTTTGTAAGAAACAAATTTATCATGAAGATGTTTTTAACTTTAAATTGTTGCTTCTGGCTAAACTACGAGTCCATAATATTGCTTTCTCCAGTGAAAAAAAGTCTTGTCTGAATCAGGAGAGAAATATGTACAGATCAAGCCTTAATGATGGCTTTGTTTCTTACAAACACACAGCTTTTCGATTCACAAGACATTAATTGTCATGTGGATTACTGTGATGTTTTTATGAGCTGTTTGGACACTCATTCTGACGGCACCCATTCCCTGCAGAGGATCCACTGGGGAGCTGCTACAGACATTTGATGGCAAATTTGGCTTTTTTTGGGACCAGAACAGGTGATATTAGTATAGAAATAGAACATTTTAAGGTTGGAGAGGAAATTATCATATTTGAGATGGTGATTACCACCACATATAACAAATTCCACCCCTTATTTTGATTATGAGAACAGGGCTACCGAAGTATGGCTTCATTTTAGTAACTACACTATTCACCACTGCTTCCTCTACATAAGTCATAGGTGACATTGTTGATATAATGGAGATAATAAGATGGAAATATTCTGTAAGAGGGCCAGACTGCCCAATTTTATGGTTAAAGAGCCAAATGTCCTCGTAATGCCTAGAGGTGATGTATAATTTACTAATGTGCGCAATTACATCCCATTTTGATCTGGCATTGCGTAATGTTATATCCTTGGGGCATTTGCGAATGGCAGCACTCATGCTGCGTCGGATGTGGGACGTTTTTATGTTGATTTATCTGAATACCAACCATATAGCGCTTTGTTATTAGATGTTTGGAAAAAAAAAGAATGTGTGAAGAAACAAAATGGCAGTGCTAGCATTTGTTTTGAACGAATATCAACAAAGATGCTAATTTAAAGTGTTTTATATTGGTTAAGCATATGTTGAATGTATGCTAAACAGGTTTCATCATGTGAAGCTGAACTTGACGTTTTTATTTGCAGTTACATTGCGCTGACCATGCCAGTTGCCGTCTTGAACACATACTGACACCTAGTGGTGTGGATGAAGAATCACGTTAAAGTTTTCAATTACTGATGCCATTGCATAAATGCGCCATTTGCAATGAGACATAAATAAGTTATTCTGTGAGCAAAAGTGATCAATTTTATGGCTTTACCAAGATGCAAGTAACTTCAGTTGGTCATGTGATTTCAAAATGGCTGCCTCCGTGACGGGACCCACTCATTGTTAAACAAAAAAGATTTTTTGGCCTGCTGATATAACTGCTGTCTTAATTTCATGGTGTACATCATTTTAATTTAAATTTTTTTTTCAAACACACTACTTAGTTATTTGTGTAGAACTTCTTTAATGAGGAAAAAGTTTTCCATTAAAAGTGAATGTTTATCATTAGTGACTTATAATGATTTATTATAGCAATATATCAACCATATTTTTTGATCAGCTCATATTCTGCCATTTCAGGCTTCCTGCTTTCAAGATATTTAAAATCAGAGTTCAGACGTTCGGTAAAGTCGTAAGTCAAGAGTTTAAAACACTAGCAGTTAGCATGTGCTGATAGACGCGATAGTGCTAATAGCACTCTTCCAGTCCCTTCTGAGATTTGTTTGTCATCTGTAACTCTGCTTAAAGGAAGGAGTTAACAGGCAGATGGGGAAACTATTATGTCCCCTAATTTAATCTGTATTGGATGGATGGCTAAAGAGGTCCAGCCTCATGCTGGGCCCTGGGACGCTTTGGATATTCGCCACTGAATATTCATCTTAGCTTAATGAAGAGGATGCGCTCAATTAGAATATTATAGAAGGGTGTGATTGTGGGCTGTCAAAGAGACGGGGTGAGAAGGAGGGTGTCCATTGTTGTTCAGTAGATCATTAAGTGCAATTATGAGCCATCTCACTCTCCTGTGACAGGAAAAGAGTGCTTGGGATTTCAAAAATGTTGATGGAGGTGTTCTGGAGGCACTGTGAGAACTTTTATTCAAAAAGTAGGTGGTGGAAAGTTTGTTTGTTTGCGAGACTGTCACATTTCAGCCTGCAGTTAGTTATTAGTGTTGCTTGCTAAGGCTGATGTCTCAAATAATGTGGCTTGTTGTGGTGTGCTCACGTGTTTGTAAGTGTTCAGACTTAAAATGTTCACCTGACAGATAATAAAATCACAATATCGTCCTGAATATGGATACGTGGGGGTTAATATGCCAGCAAATGCACAGCAATATGCTAAAACATGTTAACTTATAAACTAGCCAAACAAAGCTCCTAATGCCTTCTTGAGAGATCATTAGTAAAATTACCAGTTTAGGGTTTTGTTTAAGCTAATAGCGGAAATGACTAACTAATATTTACGTAAATTGAAAGAACAAAGTCTCAGTGCCGTTATTGCAAGGATACAAACTAATTGTGGTATTCCTACTGTTATCTCGACAAACTTTTATTCAGAAAGTAGAAATTGGGAAGTTTGTTTATTTGGGAGGATGTCACATTTCAGACTGCAGTTAGTTATTAGCAATTTGCTAAGACTGATGCCTCAAATCATGCGGCTTGTTAAGGTGTGTTACTATTTTAAGTGTCCAGACTTAATAAATTTCACCAGGCGGACGATAAAATTGGAGATAAAATCACACAGACTTCCATGTAACCGAGACCAGAATATTAATTCGTAGGGGTTAGCAGGTGTAAGGTGGCTAACAAACGCATAGCAACATGCTAAAACACATTAAATTGTAAACTAGAAACACAAAATTAGCTCTAAATAAACTTTTGTGGGAGATTTTTAGTGTAATTTGTAACAAATTACTAATAATTCATTTAGCAAAACAGTTTTAGTGCCGTTATTCTAGGATATAAACTATTTGCCGTTTCTACGTTTCCATCTTAAAAGTAGAAGGTGGAAAGTTTGTTTGTTTGTTTGGAAGACTGTCACATTTCAGACTGTAGACCTAGTTGTTAGCGATGTAATTTGTAACAAATTACTAATAATTCATTTAGCAAAACAGTTTTAGTGCCGTTATTCTAGGATATAAACTATTTGCCGTTTCTACGTTTCCATCTTAAAAGTAGAAGGTGGAAAGTTTGTTTGTTTGTTTGGAAGACTCACATTTCAGACTGTAGGCCTAGTTGTTAGCGATGTTTGCTAAGGCTAATACCTCAAATGATGTGGCATGTTGAGGTGTGCTTTACTTTTCTAAGTGTTTAGATTTATAATTTTAATCTATCAGATTATAAAATGGTTGATGAAATCGCATAGATTTACATTAAATGCCACTGCATGGAGTTTAGCAGGTGTTTAACCACTTAGGCTAGCATAGCAACATGCTAAAACATGCTAACTTATATAATAGCAAAATAAAATCTCCCAATTCCAAACTGACTCCTGGGAGAGTTTATTAGTATAATTTTCTTACCAATTTTGGATTTTGTTTAGGTTAGTAACACAAATTACTAATGTTTTTTTTTTTTCAAAACTGGAAAAATAAGCTATTTTTTCTGGCAAACTTTTATTCAAAAAGTAGGTGGTGGAAAATGTGTTTATTCGGGAGACTGTCACATTTGAGACTGTAGTTGTTAGCGATCTTTGCTAGGGCTAATACCCCAAATCATGTGGATTGTTGAGGTTCCCCCCAGACCTGTTGCTTTCTGCGTTTCCACCGCAGCCTAAAGTACCGAGACGTTTAGGCAAATAGTCTGGTGACGTAGGCCTGTGCGCATTTCTCAATACCAAGTACGCAAATTTCGGACTTGCATCCTCGGTAGTTCAGACTTCACAAATTCGACTCGGGAGCGTGAACTCCCGCGGACAGGACGACGCAAGTCCGGTAATTCTGCAAACAGCAGCGTACTTGATAACGTCAGTCAGCTCGCCTTGGCTACTGCCATTTTCCTCACTGTTTATTTACAATAAGACAATGCTTATTTACAATAAGACGAAATATGATATCAAACACCACTGCCTCCTTTCGTTTTCATTTAAACATATTAATAGCCGCAGAAATGTAGTTCAGGGAATGTATATAGCCTACATTACAAAGCCTACATTACAATGAAATGAAATATATCAAACAGTGTTGCCTCTTTTTATTTTCATTTTAACATATTAATAGATTAATAGAATAAAGACGAAAGATTACCTGTTAGATTTACCCAAAACAAATTATATCTTATGTTTAACCACTAAAGTGACATCAGAGCCAGCAGCAAATGTCAGAAGGACTAGCCGAAGTTAGGCTACTCTCGTCGGGAAACATGAGCACTGAGCTCCCGCTGATCGTCTCACGTCTCCGAAATTAGCGAAGCACATTTTTAAGTAGGCGCTGTCTTTATAAATAAACCGCATATTTGAGTTTTAAACAACTACATTCTTGCCTGAAATACTTTTAAAACTACATTTCATGACACAATAACAGTAATAATTTTGAAAATTATCCGAATAAATGGTGGTTGAAATACAATGCTGCGTGAACTCAACCAATCAGCATGCTCAGCTCTCAAGTCCCGCCCTCAAAAGTTCCGGACCTTTTGAAAAAGTACTACCTCGCGAGCAGGGACTTTCTGAGGGGCAATTTTTTACCTGGAACTTTATTTAGATCCTGGTTCCTGCGGTGGAAACACACCGAGTACCGGCCCAAAGTCCCTAGTTCCTGGGTAAAGTTCCTGCGGTGGAAACGGGGCTTTAGTGTCCAGATTTACAATTTTCACCTAGTAGATTATAAACTGGTCGATAAAATCACACACTTACATTAAGAGTAACAGAGTCCAGAATATCAAGAATATCAGGTGTTAGGTGGCTAACATAGCAATACACTAACTTTTTAAAATAGCAAAAACTAGCTCCAAATCTGCTTAGCAAATTTGGGTTTTGTTCATGATAGTTATGCAAATTACTAATAATTAATTTGGGAGAACACAGTCTCAGTGCTGTTACTGCGGGATATAGACTGTTATTGCTGTTGCTACCATTTTCTATGTTTATGTTGCTAAACTTCTAGTCAATAAGTATATGGTGGAATGTTGGTTTGTTTGGAAGCCTGTCACATTTCAGACTGCAGTTTACAGATTAGCAGTGTTTGCCAGCTGAAACCTCAAATCTGACTCCTGTGAGAGTTTATTAGTATAATTTGCCTACTACGTTTGAGTTTTGTTCAGGATATTACACAAATTACTGATTTGATTTGGAAAAGCACATATCTCAGTGTAGTATATAAACTATTTTTGCTGTTCGTATTGTTATGTTGGCATATAACATGCATCTCTTGTGAAACTTCTGGAACCTTTTCACCCCACACGCATCTCCAAAATGTGTGATTGTGCTGAATATCAGCAAGAGCGGAACACAGGGAGAAAGAAGCAGACAGAGAAGGGAATAACAAGGCACAAAACACAGGAGATGTCAGCAGTCGATACCTCCACCAAACTGTTTACAGCCATCCTTAACCAGAGGGGGCTTGTTCACATGTTCAGTCACAAATGCCACTGTTGCAATGCAAGGAGATGTGAACATTTGGGAAGGGAAGCTTGCTGGGGGAGTAGAATTGGCACGCAAGACCTGTCATCCTGAGCCCCATACAAACTCGCACACGCTTTATATTGTGAGCTTCCTCTACAAGCACCCCTGCTGAATGTTTGCTAGAGGCAATGGATGTCAATTATATAAAAAACTGTCAGCTCCTGATCGTTACTCTTATTTTGTCTTCGATCAGGCATTTAAAAGCTTAATTCTTAATGAAGTCTTATGGTCAGCCTGTGGCCTTAGTGCAGCTTGCCTGGGTCTAATGGCTTTCTGTGGATATGATTAATGCTTTTGCTCTTTGTTAGTGTATTCTCATTATTTTGTGCTTTTATTTTTCATTATATAGTTAGAATAGCTGTTATACATAATTACATATTCTATATATATACACTCTACTGTTCAAAAGTTTGGGGTAAATAATTTTTTAAAGAAAATAATACTTTTATTCAGCAAGGATGCTTTAAATTAATCAAAAGCGACAGTAAAGAGTTTTACATTGCTACAAATATATACATTAAATAACCGAAAAAATGTATCACAGTGTCTACAAAAATATGAAGCAGTACAAATGATTTCAACATTGATAATAATAATAAATGTTTCCTAAGCAGCAAATCAGCATATTAGAATGATTTCTGAAGGATCATGTGACACTGAAGACTGGAGTAATGATGCTGAAAATTTCAGCTTTTTATCACAGAAATAAATGATATTTGTAAAATATATAAAAATAGAAAACAGTTATTTTAAATTGTAATATTTTACAATATTATTGTTTTTACTGTACGTTTGATTGAATAAAGAAGAAAAAACTTACTGACCACTAAACATTTGAATGGTTATGTATATGAATAAATATATCATATGTACAGTATCAGTCATTTTTCCATCAGTAATGGAAATAATTTTTGAATTTAATATGCGAAAGACAGGAAAAGTAGGGCATGGCTTAAGTTTTATTAATTAGGATTTTACTGGATCTTAAAATGTGGATGATATATACTGTACCAGAATGAAGGCAGCTGGTTGAAGGGGAGGGGCTAAAAATAAGCGGCACTGGTGATGTCACTGAAAAAGAAAAGTCGTTTCAGAAACAATAAATGACAATTTTTGATTCATATAGTCTTTAAGCTGCATTTCATTAAACATATAACTCACTCTGAGTATTGTTTGTAATGTAGAGTATAAACTGGAACTAGGATTTGGATTTATAGTTAAACCCCACTGTAACATTACAGATAACATCTCAGCTACATCCTCCTGCAGAGGATAGAACATGTTTTAATTGCATTTGTATCATTAGTCCTAAGTGCTCTGAATTAATTAAAAGATCTGATAAAGAAGCAACAGAGCAAGTGGTTTTACAGGAGGCGCTGTCCAAGGTGCTGAACACAGATCCATTGTTCAACACACACGGATTGATACCTGAGACGCTCTGGCAGCAAATAGGTTTACCACGCTTTTCTAACACCCAAGACGCATTCAGCAAATCCTCAGTTAGATACTCCTTCAGACACGTCCTCTCGTTCGAAATCCCAGGTCTTATGTCAATAGCGACATAATCGCTGTGAAAGTGGCGCGACGGAATCCTCCTATTTACCTTTTCCTCCGGCCGAACCCAACGCTCCTGAATGAACCCGACTGAGCAGCCGGCAGGTCATTAGTAAAACATTCCGGCGCTCTCGCAATAAGAGTCCTGATTTTGCTAGCTGAACAAACTTGATTAGCTCTCTTTCAGTCGCTCGCTAGGTCTCAAATCAAACATTTACCTTGCATCAATATTTCTCTGATTTGAAGTAAATTCCAGGTGCCTTTTCTTCAGACTTCCCTCTAGTCAAACAGTCGCTCTCTTGCTGTTTATCAACCTCAACTATTGATTCTTCCTGTTGATGGGTAGCACTAGTGCTAATCAGCGAGATCTGCTACAAACAGCGAGAATTGGTGTGATGCTTATTTGGTGTGAGTTTATTTTTTGATGTGTTCACACTTGTCATGTTTGGTTCGATTAAAACGAACTCTGGTGCGATTGCTCTGTTAGTGCGGTTCGTTTGAGTAAGTGTGAACGGGGCAAACGTGGAGCAACGATGAGGTAAAGTGCCTTTTATGAGCTCCTTGTGGGTTTGCAGGTGGTAAAAATAAAATTATATGTACACGCAAGAATGAGCGCTTAGTCCAGCAGACGGCATTAGGTGTGTTCGACTTTAAGTCTAACGGACCTTTTGTTTGGCGTGTTTGGTAAGTCAGCTTTTAGAACGAAACACTTTTGTCTTCTGAAAGGCCTCACTGCCTATTGATTAGCCCTCAATGACTTTGTTAATGGTGACAGTGTATGGCATGTTCACTAGGGCTGACATGTGTATGTGTGTGTGTCTGCCTGGCCTCTCTCTCTCTCTCTGTGTGTGTGTGTAAGGTCACATGGCTGAAGGCTGGAGTCAAACAGCTCTTAGTGGTGACATAAAACTGCATTTCCATTCCCTCTTTGGGGCCAAATGGATTTTAGCGGTTTACTTTACAATAATCATTACCAAACACAAATAATGCCAAATGCAATTTAAAATTTCATTACATGGAGTGTTAGAATATATTCCTTTCTTAAAGGAAAGAATTTGTTAATTAATAGTTAAGTTAATATACAAATGAATTGAATAATAGATAGATAGATAGATAGATAGATAATGACAAAATGATAGATAGTTAGATGATATAACAACAAAATGATGGATAGTTGGATAGAAATAAGTAGAACGGTAAAATGATAGATAGTTAGATAGAACAACTAAACGAGAGATGGTTAGATGGATATAAATAACACCAAAACAATAGATAATGGGATTGATATATACAGTAGAACAACAAAACAATGGGTAGTTAGATGGTTATATATAACCTCAAAACAATAGATAATGGGATGGATATATGCTGTAGACAGACAAAACAATAGATATCTGGGTGGATTGTAGAGAACAACAAAACAATGGCTAGTTGGATGAATGTATAGAATGACAAAATAATAGCTAGTTAGATGACATATTTAACGACAAAACAATGGATAGTTGGATAGATATATGCAGAATGCCAAATTGATGAATCGTTTGGAGGATATATAGAATGACTAAATGACAGATAGTTAGATGGATATAACAGCAAAATTATAGATAATGGGATGGATATATACTGTAGAACGACAAAATGATAGACAGTTGGATGAGAACGTCAAAACGATAGATTGGATATACAGTGGTGGCCAAAATTATTAGAACACTAGTATTTTCACCAGCTAAAAAATGGTTTAAGTCAGTTATTTCTATCTTTTGCTGTAGTGTGTCAGTAGGAAATATTAGTTTACATTTCCAAACATTCATTTTGCCATTAATTGTAATAATCCAGTGAGATTTTTGTCTGACAACAACAGCCAGTGCTGCACACAGAGATCTGATCTAATCATCATCAAGTCTGTCTGGAATGACGTGAACAAACAGAACAAACTGAGAAAGGCTCAGTCCAGAAGAACTGGGCAACGTCTCCAAGATGCTTCAAGAAAGCTACCTGCAAATCTACAGTACCGTTAAAAGGCACTTGTGTAAAAATGCTTTAAAATGCATATATAGATGTTCTTTATCAGTTAACTTCTATTAACTAAATTAAATCAACATTTGGTGTGAGCATCCTTTGTGTTTATAGCAGCTTTTGCCCTAGGTGCACTTGGTCAAAGTTTTTCAGGTAGCTTTGCAGGTAGGTTTCTTGAAGCATCTGGGAGATGTTGCCACAGTTCTTCTTGATTTATTCTGTCTCAGTTTGTTCTGTTTCTTCATGTCATTCCAGACAGACTG
>NW_015665832.1:71282-75269 GCF_001515625.1 Sinocyclocheilus rhinocerous | reverse complement strand
TATATATATATATATATATATATATATATATGTATATATATGTATGTCAAAACAATGGATAGTAAGACGGATATATAGGTTGACACAATGATAGATAGTTTGATGGACATAATATATTAAATCCTTTATGGATGGATGGATATATAGAATGACAAAATGCTAGATAAATAATCAGACCGACCAACCAGATTAGAGCTTGCCAGTTTGACAAAGCTCATCTTTGTAAACAATATGCTCAGTGATCAGTGAACAGACTGTGGGTGGCTGAGTTTAGATCTTGAGTAGCAGGCTTAGCAACATGAAATAAATAGAAACATACAGAAAAGCCAATGTCAGCCACTAAGCCTTCAAATTATCTTAAATTATGAACGAGCAGAGTGCATGCTTCATCTTTATTTAGCCTGTGCTCTTTTTTATCTCTTGAAATCCTCCTCCTGTGGACTCTTATCACATATGTGCCATCTTTTCTTTGTCAAGTTGATGTTTCCTGTCCCACCCCCCCTCTCATTCTCACATTTCCTACATTTTAAAAATCTCTCTTTTTCTTGCCCACTCTGTCCCTTTTCCCCTTCTCATATTTCCACTGATGGGCAATTACTTTGACCCAATTCCCAGCTGTCCTCATGCTAATGGAGCTGCGCTATGACTGTTTTTAAGTCTCTTTTACCTTGCACGTGCTAATGTGCCGCTTAGGTTCGGCAATGGTGTAGTGCACACATCATTTTCCTACCGTGCGCCCACGTTGACTTCCCGCACACCTTCTACATGAATTCCGGCAGCTAGCAGATATGTTTTTATAATTCTGCTTCCAGCACATTGCATCAAAGCACCATGGTTCATATGGAGTTCAGGCTTTTTTTAGCATGTTTGACTGAGTTCAACACATATTTTGTGGGCAGAAGAGTCAGAGGCCACCAGCCCCTTTGGGATAGAATGTGCTAACACAAATTTTTATCAGGCATTTGCATTATCTAATCCAGTCATTTAAGCACATGGTGTAGAATAACTAGTTATCTAGTGCTAATGATACTGTTATAGCCAATCAGAACACATTTAGTGGCGAAATTGTAGCACTTTTGCTTGTGGTATTTTAGTAACTGCCTTCTGAATTATGAGGATGAGGCCCTGCCCACAGGTGTGATGTCACTTGCCTATTTGCCTACAGAAAATATTTACATTTTTTATCGTAATCATAAACACATAGGTTTGTAGCGCAAATATTTTTGTTTTAATGCACTTTTAGGTTTTTATCAGAATGTTCAGAAAACATATAAAAGTAATGTTACTATAATGTTTGCAAAATGATAACATAATATGCATAACATTGTATGCAGCCAAAAACATTTACAAAACTGGACGTTTTGAACATTCAGAAAAATGTTTTCATAACTCACTGGAAATGTTAGCAAATGTTCTTAGAACATATTTTTGTTAGCTGGGTTAGCATGCTTGTTACTTTTTTATGTTCTGCCTGGTGTAAGGAATGTCTTAGGGAGATTTTCAACATTTCTCTTGAATACTAGAGAGTCCAGTCATACCTCTGAGGTATTATATATAGCTCCAATTATTAATTAATCACGATAAGCTGCGTGCCGTAGCATTATGCTAAGTTAGATCTCTAGCCAGAAGCTAACATAGTGATTCCATCAGCAAAGTGGACACTCATGATCTACATTTTAAAGCTTTTTTACAGTAAGCTGCCCATGGCGTTGATTGAGAACCCAAAGTTTAACATCATATTTTGCATTCTGCATATCTCTTGCATATCTCTGTTGTAAACATGCTGCTAGCTTATTATTCTCATTCTAACATGATCTTTGTTTTTTAATAGATAAACACAGTCTGTCGGTCTATACTAGAGTAATTGTTCATTTCAAATGAAGTCAAAATAAAATATAAACAACAACATTACTTTACAATTAGGAATTTCCAGAAGTCTTTTAAACAGCATTTCCATTAGCACATTGAGTTTGTATTTTTTCGACTTAACTCTCATAAATTCTCATTATACAGAAATTTGAGGAATAAGTTGTTCTTGCTGACTTATTTGATTACCCAAATTACTTTGGGATATTTAATTGATAATGTATTTCCAATATCTGTTGATCTTGTGATTTGGTCAGTGGATAGCCTAAATGTGAGAATCTCAATCTTAGCACATGTTAACCGCTAACAGCTAACCAGGCTCACACAGAATCTGCACCAACAGAAAATGCTTCACAGATTTTAAGCACCCATTAGTTTTACACATTCTCTGCCTTTTGCATGTTTGTTTATTAATATTTTGGCTAATTTTTCAGGATTACAGCTGACAGTAAGCAGGTTTGTGTTAACACATTTTACCATATTTAAACCAGGACTCTGTTTGAATTGACTGAGTGCTGTCTGTCACTGTCTTTAAATCATCCTCTGAAAATCACAGATTTTCTCCTCACAATCAGCATGGAAAATGTCTGCAGTTTCAGCCTACTTTAAGTCTATAATATAGCCTACTAAACACCTATATTAATTGAAACAAATCAACGTGGCTCTTCATGGGTCTGTTTGTATCAGAACTGACATTAAGTTCCCCCCCCCCCTCCAAAATCTGACTTTTTTTTTTTTTTTGGTTATACAAAACATTCCTCATCGGTTATAGGCTTCTTTGTTGTCCTCCAAATGTTAGTATGTTAATGACCCAGATAATGACTTGCCATGTCCAGTCAACCTATTCATGCAATTCACGGACACACTGCTTTTGCAAAGCATTTCTAGTCAATGCATCCAGGGGAAGTCGTGGCCTAATGGTTAGAGAGTCGGACTCGTAACCTAAAGGTTGTGGGTTCGAGTCTCGTACCGGCAGGGATTGTAGGTGGGGGGAGTGAATGTACAGCGCTCTCTCCCACCTTCAATACCACGACTGAGGTGCCCTTGAGCAAGGCACCGAACCCCCAACTGATCTCCGGGCGCCGCAGCATAAATGGCTGCCCACTGCTCCGGGTGTGTGTTCACGGTGTGTGTGTGTTCACTGCTGTGTGTGTGCACTTTGGATGGGATAAATGCAGAGCACTAATTCCGAGTATGGGTCACGTCACTTTAAACAGCACGCAATAATTCACCCCACACATGCATTTTCTTGGGAAAAATAGCTGTCATAGTCGATCAGCTGACGGAATGAGTGTGTGTGCTTTAAAATGTGTGTGTTTAATATATTGTTACACCAGCGTGAGGACAGAGTTATTAGTACATGGGAGACGTCTGGGTACATTTGTCTCCTTCCCGGCAAGGGGGCAAACTTCAAATTTCCCAAGCAGTGGGAGCCCTGGTAAATGTTTAGGCGGTAATATTGATTACTGCCGGGTTCCCTAATGGGAACTATGTGGATAAACAATTTAATGTTTTACAACTAAGAGTAGGTCAAATTCTCTGTAAATTCTGTGGAGTTTGTGTACAAACTTGCATTTAGAATTAGAACTTGATTAGTAGCTGATGCCAATACCAGTGAAATTTTAACATGAGATTCTTTGTCACGTCTCTATACATTTGATCTGGCCCATCAAATAGAAAGGGTGAGAACTTACGCGTACACACAACGTGAAAGGCTTAAACTAGGGGTCGACCGATTATCGGCACCGATATTAAGCATTTTTATGATTATCGGTATCGGTCATTCTCAAAACCGATTCGCCGATAAAATAACTTAATTTTGAAACGCGCTATTTGGCTCTGATGCAGCCTGTCAGAACTCACCACTCTGTGGCCTAAAGCAGTCTCCGCCCACCACCCATGTGATTTGTTGGGAGTCACGAGTCCGACCAATCAAAGCAGAATTCACTCTCACTCCGAAAGCGCTTGCTAACTGGAGCTGCTTCAGTGATCACGCGTCAGTTGTCTCTCAAAGGTAAGGCAGCAGCAGACGTTGCTTAAGTTGCAATAAATCACAATCCACTAACGTTACACTGAAGTTGCAAAACACCTCAATATTATCTATGATTTCCGCGATGCGGA